>NC_090657.1:49171501-49428225 GCF_040937935.1 Hyperolius riggenbachi | reverse complement strand
GATTTAATTACTATTCCCCCTCCAGACCGACATGGATAGTGGGGGAATGAAATAATTCGGCTTCCAGCGATTGCTGGAGGCCGAATTATTATGTTTTTAAGCAACTTCGGCTCTGTCTTCTGACGGAGCCGACGTTACTCACTGAGCGCTTCAATAGGAATGATTCCTATTGAAGTCTATGGAGGCGCCGGCTGCGCCCAAATATAGCAGCGCTGAAAAGCACTGCCCCGGTATGATGTGCTGGCTGGCGGGGAGAGCACACCTGTCTGCTCAGTGGGAGGGCCCTGTAGCCATACTACAGAGGTAGTATCAGGAAGGTTGGGAGGCTCCCACCTGTAGTGTGGGGGTCGGTATGAGCTGCACAGGCAGCCTGCTGTGGACAGTACTTCTTCCCTGCAGTGACCGCCACTACGACCCACCCCAACAACACTGGCCTATCCTGCAGTCACTGATGCACCCAGCAGTCACCTTGCTCTGATAAGTAACCGCCCCCCCTATCGCACTGTGGTTAGCTAAGCAGCCTGCCATGTGCAGCAGCAGCGCCCCTGATCACGTGCAGCTCACTCTGTAGCTAAGCACAGTGCGCCCCCCCTATCGCACTGTGGTTAGCTAAGCAGCCTGCCATGTGCAGCAGCAGCGCCCCTGATCACGTGCAGCTCACTCTGTAGCCTCCTGCATCTATATACTGCAGCCCTTCCAGCAGCCTAACTACGGCATTCCCCAGACCACCAATATACACACAAAGCTTCTCACAGCCCTCCCATAGAACTGGCTCCTAACAGCATCTATTTCCTGTACAGCAATAAGACATTCTATAGCGGCCACACGGGGGAGCTCCACACACAAGTGCAATGGACATTTTACACTCCGGCCACAAGAGGGAGCTCCGCACACAGTGCTGCCATCTTACATACGGGCTCCTGGATCCTGGCTGCTCCGTGTGATGCCTGCAGAGGGTAGGCGGGACTCTCCTCCTCCTCGTCACTCAGCTGTGCAGCAAGTGCGGAGACTCGTCCTCCTTCTCCGGCTGTTATTCGCTCGAGCGCTGCGTGTCCTCGCGGAGGTCGTGTTTCCGGTCACCTCTCCTGCAGCAGAGATGCCTCGTGCCTCCAGCTCACCCGGCCAGTGCTGTATGTAATGTATCTGTATGCCATAGCATTGCTCACTATACTGTTATCTATATGCTGTATATTAATAGCAGATTAATACTAGGCACAGCATATATATACTGTTACTGTATAAATGGTAAGCACAGCTTTTATGCAAGGATTTAATGTTTCTGCAACCAGGTTTACAATCATTAGCTTTATGCTGTTACTGGGGACCTATCATCCTGCTGGACTATCCTTACACTGATAACACAATCCACTTCAGCTTATAGGAGGGCTGTGTAACTCTGGGCTCACCTCCATATCTTCTGGTCTGTTACTTTCACTGAACTCTAGCAATCATTAGGGCTCTTTCACCTCACAGAACTGGTGCAGGAACTGATTTTGTGTGCACATTATGACCTGTGGCGTGACGTCTGGAAGTTGCGGTGCAATGCTGATTAGCGGCGGTAGTTGTAATTCGCACAACGGGAGAACGCTGCGGCTGGACATTACGAAGCATCCAGATGCGTTAAAATGTAATGCTCTGGAATGCTTCGTCTAATGTGACAGTTAACATTAAAGTCTCATGTTACCTTTCTAACCACATCTTAGGAGCGATCCGTCAAAACGCACGGTGCAGCGCCTAGTGTGAAACAGCCCTTACTGGTAGAGCTGTATCACACTACAGACCTCAGATCCAAGTTGCACAGCTGCTGAGCCATAAAACATCACCTGCAATTCTTCCTGGGGCTCAGTCACACTAAGTGCTGTGCTGTCAGTTTTGATGCACTGCACATAGTGTGCGATCCACATGATAACAGGAAGGTCCATAGACTTTCATGTTACTATTCACTGTACAGCTGTGTGTTCTCAGGCGTTGCGATTTAACAAGTCTGGGATCAACTTATCACACGATGAACAGGTTTTCCCAATGAGATCTATTGTGTTGCTGCTGCCAATGTCTGCGCTTTAAGACACCTCGATGTGATGCTGCGATTCCCTGCGATGGAGACACATGCACAAAATCGCATTCGTGCTTGCGTTCAGTAGTGTGAATGAGCCCTTAGCAACAATGCTGGAGATATGTGTAACAGAGGCCTCCTGACCTGAGTCTTGGGCCTGTCACCTGGTATACATAGTTACATAGTTATTTTGGTTGAAAAAAGACATACGTCCATCGAGTTCAACCGGTGATCTTCTGCTGTTTCTATAACCTGAGGTCTGTGTATGGGGCGATACTGAGTGATATTATACCTGAGGTCTGTGTATGGGGCGATGCTGAGCGATATTAGACCTGAGGTCTGTGTATGGGGCGATACTGAGCGATATTATACCTGAGGTCTGTGTATGGGGCGATGCTGAGCGATATTATACCTGAGGTCTGCGTATGGGGCGATACTATACCTGAGGTCTGCGTATGGGGCGATACTATACCTGAGGTCTGTGTATGGGGCGATACTATACCTGAGGTCTGTGTATGGGGCGATGCTGAGCGATATTATACCTGAGCTCTGTGTATGGGGCGATGCTGAGCGATATTAGACCTGAGGTCTGTGTATGGGGCGATACTGAGCGATATTATACCTGAGCTCTGTGTATGGGGCGATGCTGAGTGATATTATACCTGAGCTCTGTGTATGGGGCGATGCTGAGCGATATTATACCTGAGGTCTGTGTATGGGGCGATGCTGAGCGATATTAGACCTGAGGTCTGTGTATGGGGCGATACTGAGCGATACTATACCTGAGGTCTGCGTATGGGGCGATACTATACCTGAGGTCTGTGTATGGGGCGATACTATACCTGAGGTCTGTGTATGGGGCGATGCTGAGCGATATTATACCTGAGCTCTGTGTATGGGGCGATGCTGAGTGATATTATACCTGAGGTCTGTGTATGGGGCGATGCTGAGTGATATTATACCTGAGGTCTGTGTATGGGGCGATACTGAGCGATATTATACCTGAGGTCTGTGTATGGGGCGATGCTGAGCGATATTATACCTGAGGTCTGTGTATGGGGCGATGCTGAGCGATATTAGACCTGAGGTCTGTGTATGGGGCGATACTGAGCGATATTATACCTGAGCTCTGTGTATGGGGCGATGCTGAGTGATATTATACCTGAGGTCTGTGTATGGGGCGATGCTGAGCGATATTATACCTGAGGTCTGTGTATGGGGCGATGCTGAGCGATATTATACCTGAGGTCTGTGTATGGGGCGATGCTGAGCGATATTATACCTGAGGTCTGTGTATGGGGCGATACTGAGCGATATTATACCTGAGGTCTGTGTATGGGGCGATGCTGAGCGATATTAGACCTGAGGTCTGTGTATGGGGCGATACTGAGCGATATTATACCTGAGGTCTGTTTATGGGGCGATGCTGAGCGATATTATACCTGAGGCCTGCGTATGGGGCGATACTATACCTGAGGTCTGTGTATGGGGCGACACTGTACCTGAGGTCTGTGTATGGGGCGATGCTGAGCGATATTATACCTGAGCTCTGTGTATGAGGCGATACTGAGTGATATTATACCTGAGGTCTGTGTATAGGGCGATGCTGAGCGATATTAGACCTGAGGTCTGTGTATGGGGTGATGCTGAGCGATATTATACCTGAGGTCTGTGTATGGGGCGATGCTGAGCGACACTATACCTGAGGTCTGTGTATGGGGCGATGCTGAGCGATATTATACATGAGCTCTGTGTATGGGGCGATGCTGAGTGATATTATACCTGAGGTCTGTGTATGGGGCCATGCTGAGTGATATTATACCTGAGGTCTGTGTATGGGGCGATGCTGAGCGATATTATACATGAGGTCTGTGTATGGGGTGATGCTGAGCGATATTATACCTGAGGTCTGTGTATGGGGTGATGCTGAGCGATATTATACCTGAGGTCTGTGTATGGGGTGATAATGAGCGATATACATGAGGTCTGTGTATGGGGTGATGCTGAGTGATATTATACCTGAGGTCTGTGTATGGGGCGATGCTGACCGATATTATACCTGAGGTCTGTGTATGGGGCGATGCTGACCGATATTATACCTGAGGTCTGTGTATGGGGCGATGCTGAGCGATATTATACCTGAGGTCTGTGTATGGGGAGATGCTGAGCGATATTATACCTGAGGTCTGTGTATGGGGAGATGCTGAGCGATATTATACCTGAGGTCTGTGTATGGGGAGATGCTGAGCGATATTATACCTGAGGTCTGTGTATGGGGAGATGCTGAGCGATATTATACCTGAGCTCTGTGTATGGGGCGATGCTGAGCGATATTATACCTGAGCTCTGTGTATGGGGCGATGCTGAGTGATATTATATCTGAGGTCTGTGTATGGGGCGATGCTGAGCGATGATATACCTGAGCTCTGTGTATGGGGCGATGCTGAGCTATATTATACCTGAGGTCTGTGTATGGGGCGATGCTGAGCGATATTAGACCTGAGGTCTGTGTATGGGGCGATGCTGAGCTATATTATACCTGAGCTCTGTGTATGGGATGATGCTGAGCGATATTATACCTGAGCTCTGTGTATGGGGCAATGCTGAGCGATATTATACCTGAGCTCTGTGTATGGGGCGATGCTGAGTGATATTATATCTGAGGTCTGTGTATGAGGCGATGCTGAGCTATATTATACCTGAGGTCTGCGTATGGGGCGATACTATACCTGAGGTCTGTGTATGGGGCGATACTATACCTGAGGTCTGTGTATGGGGCGATGCTGAGCGATATTATACCTGAGCTCTGTGTATGGGGCGATACTGAGTGATATTATACCTGAGGTCTGTGTAGGGGGCGATGCTGAGCGATATTATACATGAGGTCTGTGTATGGGGCGATGCTGAGCGATATTATACCTGAGGTCTGTGTAGGGGGCGATGCTGAGCGATATTATACATGAGGTCTGTGTATGGGGCGATGCTGAGCGATATTATACCTGAGGTCTGTGTATGGGGCGATGCTGAGCGATATTAGACCTGATGTCTGTGTATGGGGCGATGCCGAGCGATATTATGCCTCAGGTCTGTGTATGGGGTGATGCCGAGCGATATTATACCTGAGGTCTGTGTATGGGGCGATGCTGAGCGATATTAGACCTGAGGTCTGCGTATGGGGCGATGCTGAGCGATATTAGACCTGAGGTCTGCGTATGGGGCGATGCTGAGCGATATTAGACCTGAGGTCTGTGTATGGGGCGATGCTGAGCGATATTATACCTGAGGTCTGTGTAGGGGGCGATGCTGAGCGATATTAGACCTGAGGTCTGTGTATGGGGCGATGCTGAGCGATACTATACCTGAGGTCTGTGTATGGGGCGATGCTGAGCGATACTATACCTGAGGTCTGTGTATGGGGCGATGCTGAGCGATATTATACCTGAGGTCTGTGTATGGGGCGATGCTGAGCGATATTATACCTGAGGTCTATGTATGGGGCGATGCCGAGCGATATTAGATCTGAGGTCTGTGTATGGGGCGATGCTGAGCGATATTATACCTGAGGTCTATGTATGGGGAGATGCTGAGCGATATACCTGAGGTCTGTGTATGGGGCGATGCTGAGTGATATTATACCTGAGGTCTGTGTATGGGGCGATGCTGAGTGATATTATACCTGAGGTCTGTGTATGGGGCGATGCTGAGTGATATTATACCTGAGGTCTGTGTATGGGGTGATGCTGAGCGATATTATACCTGAGCTCTGTGTATGGGGCGATGCTGAGCGATATTATACCTGAGGTCTGTGTATGGGGCGATGCTGAGCGATATACCTGAGGTCTGTGTATGGGGCGATGCTGAGCGATATACCTGAGGTCTGTGTATGGGGCGATGCTGAGCGATATTATACCTGAGGTCTGTGTATGGGGCGATGCTGAGCGATATTATACCTGAGGTCTGTGTATGGGGCGATGCTGAGCGATATTATACCTGAGGTCTGTGTATGGGGCGATGCTGAGCGATATTATACCTGAGCTCTGTGTATGGGGCGATGCTGAGCGATATTAGACCTGAGGTCTGTGTATGGGGCGATACTGAGCGATATTATACCTGAGCTCTGTGTATGGGGCGATGCTGAGTGATATTATACCTGAGCTCTGTGTATGGGGCGATGCTGAGCGATATTATACCTGAGGTCTGTGTATGGGGCGATGCTGAGCGATATTAGACCTGAGGTCTGTGTATGGGGCGATACTGAGCGATACTATACCTGAGGTCTGCGTATGGGGCGATACTATACCTGAGGTCTGTGTATGGGGCGATACTATACCTGAGGTCTGTGTATGGGGCGATGCTGAGCGATATTATACCTGAGCTCTGTGTATGGGGCGATGCTGAGTGATATTATACCTGAGGTCTGTGTATGGGGCGATGCTGAGTGATATTATACCTGAGGTCTGTGTATGGGGCGATACTGAGCGATATTATACCTGAGGTCTGTGTATGGGGCGATGCTGAGCGATATTATACCTGAGGTCTGTGTATGGGGCGATGCTGAGCGATATTAGACCTGAGGTCTGTGTATGGGGCGATACTGAGCGATATTATACCTGAGCTCTGTGTATGGGGCGATGCTGAGTGATATTATACCTGAGGTCTGTGTATGGGGCGATGCTGAGCGATATTATACCTGAGGTCTGTGTATGGGGCGATGCTGAGCGATATTATACCTGAGGTCTGTGTATGGGGCGATGCTGAGCGATATTATACCTGAGGTCTGTGTATGGGGCGATACTGAGCGATATTATACCTGAGGTCTGTGTATGGGGCGATGCTGAGCGATATTAGACCTGAGGTCTGTGTATGGGGCGATACTGAGCGATATTATACCTGAGGTCTGTTTATGGGGCGATGCTGAGCGATATTATACCTGAGGCCTGCGTATGGGGCGATACTATACCTGAGGTCTGTGTATGGGGCGACACTGTACCTGAGGTCTGTGTATGGGGCGATGCTGAGCGATATTATACCTGAGCTCTGTGTATGAGGCGATACTGAGTGATATTATACCTGAGGTCTGTGTATAGGGCGATGCTGAGCGATATTAGACCTGAGGTCTGTGTATGGGGTGATGCTGAGCGATATTATACCTGAGGTCTGTGTATGGGGCGATGCTGAGCGACACTATACCTGAGGTCTGTGTATGGGGCGATGCTGAGCGATATTATACATGAGCTCTGTGTATGGGGCGATGCTGAGTGATATTATACCTGAGGTCTGTGTATGGGGCCATGCTGAGTGATATTATACCTGAGGTCTGTGTATGGGGCGATGCTGAGCGATATTATACATGAGGTCTGTGTATGGGGTGATGCTGAGCGATATTATACCTGAGGTCTGTGTATGGGGTGATGCTGAGCGATATTATACCTGAGGTCTGTGTATGGGGTGATAATGAGCGATATACATGAGGTCTGTGTATGGGGTGATGCTGAGTGATATTATACCTGAGGTCTGTGTATGGGGCGATGCTGACCGATATTATACCTGAGGTCTGTGTATGGGGCGATGCTGACCGATATTATACCTGAGGTCTGTGTATGGGGCGATGCTGAGCGATATTATACCTGAGGTCTGTGTATGGGGAGATGCTGAGCGATATTATACCTGAGGTCTGTGTATGGGGAGATGCTGAGCGATATTATACCTGAGGTCTGTGTATGGGGAGATGCTGAGCGATATTATACCTGAGGTCTGTGTATGGGGAGATGCTGAGCGATATTATACCTGAGCTCTGTGTATGGGGCGATGCTGAGCGATATTATACCTGAGCTCTGTGTATGGGGCGATGCTGAGTGATATTATATCTGAGGTCTGTGTATGGGGCGATGCTGAGCGATGATATACCTGAGCTCTGTGTATGGGGCGATGCTGAGCTATATTATACCTGAGGTCTGTGTATGGGGCGATGCTGAGCGATATTAGACCTGAGGTCTGTGTATGGGGCGATGCTGAGCTATATTATACCTGAGCTCTGTGTATGGGATGATGCTGAGCGATATTATACCTGAGCTCTGTGTATGGGGCAATGCTGAGCGATATTATACCTGAGCTCTGTGTATGGGGCGATGCTGAGTGATATTATATCTGAGGTCTGTGTATGAGGCGATGCTGAGCTATATTATACCTGAGGTCTGCGTATGGGGCGATACTATACCTGAGGTCTGTGTATGGGGCGATACTATACCTGAGGTCTGTGTATGGGGCGATGCTGAGCGATATTATACCTGAGCTCTGTGTATGGGGCGATACTGAGTGATATTATACCTGAGGTCTGTGTAGGGGGCGATGCTGAGCGATATTATACATGAGGTCTGTGTATGGGGCGATGCTGAGCGATATTATACCTGAGGTCTGTGTAGGGGGCGATGCTGAGCGATATTATACATGAGGTCTGTGTATGGGGCGATGCTGAGCGATATTATACCTGAGGTCTGTGTATGGGGCGATGCTGAGCGATATTAGACCTGATGTCTGTGTATGGGGCGATGCCGAGCGATATTATGCCTCAGGTCTGTGTATGGGGTGATGCCGAGCGATATTATACCTGAGGTCTGTGTATGGGGCGATGCTGAGCGATATTAGACCTGAGGTCTGCGTATGGGGCGATGCTGAGCGATATTAGACCTGAGGTCTGCGTATGGGGCGATGCTGAGCGATATTAGACCTGAGGTCTGTGTATGGGGCGATGCTGAGCGATATTATACCTGAGGTCTGTGTAGGGGGCGATGCTGAGCGATATTAGACCTGAGGTCTGTGTATGGGGCGATGCTGAGCGATACTATACCTGAGGTCTGTGTATGGGGCGATGCTGAGCGATACTATACCTGAGGTCTGTGTATGGGGCGATGCTGAGCGATATTATACCTGAGGTCTGTGTATGGGGCGATGCTGAGCGATATTATACCTGAGGTCTATGTATGGGGCGATGCCGAGCGATATTAGATCTGAGGTCTGTGTATGGGGCGATGCTGAGCGATATTATACCTGAGTTCTGTGTATGGGGCGATGCTGAGCGATATTATACCTGAGGTCTATGTATGGGGAGATGCTGAGCGATATACCTGAGGTCTGTGTATGGGGCGATGCTGAGTGATATTATACCTGAGGTCTGTGTATGGGGCGATGCTGAGTGATATTATACCTGAGGTCTGTGTATGGGGCGATGCTGAGTGATATTATACCTGAGGTCTGTGTATGGGGTGATGCTGAGCGATATTATACCTGAGCTCTGTGTATGGGGCGATGCTGAGCGATATTATACCTGAGGTCTGTGTATGGGGCGATGCTGAGCGATATACCTGAGGTCTGTGTATGGGGCGATGCTGAGCGATATACCTGAGGTCTGTGTATGGGGCGATGCTGAGTGATATTATACCTGAGGTCTGTGTATGGGGCGATGCTGAGCGATATTATACCTGAGGTCTGTGTATGAGGCGATGCTGAGCGATATTATACCTGAGGTCTGTGTATGGGGCGATGCTGAGCGATATACCTGAGGTCTGTGTATGGGGCGATGCTGAGCGATATTAGACCTGAGTTCTGTGTATGGGGCGATGCTGAGCGATATTATACCTGAGGTCTATGTATGGGGAGATGCTGAGCGATATACCTGAGGTCTGTGTATGGGGCGATGCTGAGTGATATTATACCTGAGGTCTGTGTATGGGGCGATGCTGAGTGATATTATACCTGAGGTCTGTGTATGGGGCGATGCTGAGTGATATTATACCTGAGGTCTGTGTATGGGGTGATGCTGAGCGATATTATACCTGAGCTCTGTGTATGGGGCGATGCTGAGCGATATTATACCTGAGGTCTGTGTATGGGGCGATGCTGAGCGATATTATACCTGAGCTCTGTGTATGGGGCGATGCTGAGCGATATTATACCTGAGCTCTGTGTATGGGGCGATGCTGAGCGATATTATACCTGAGGTCTGTGTATGGGGCGATGCTGAGCGATATTATACCTGAGCTCTGTGTATGGGGCGATGCTGAGCGATATTATACCTGAGGTCTGTGTATGGGGCGATGCCGAGCGATATTATGCCTGAGGTCTGTGTATGGGGTGATGCTGAGCGATATACCTGAGGTCTGTGTATGGGGCGATGCTGAGCGATATACCTGAGGTCTGTGTATGGGGCGATGCTGAGTGATATTATACCTGAGGTCTGTGTATGGGGCGATGCTGAGCGATATTATACCTGAGGTCTGTGTATGGGGCGATGCTGAGCGATATTATACCTGAGGTCTGTGTATGGGGCGATGCTGAGCGATATTATACCTGAGGTCTGTGTATGGGGCGATGCTGAGCGATATACCTGAGGTCTGTGTATGGGGCGATGCTGAGCGATATACCTGAGGTCTGTGTATGGGGCGATGCTGAGCGATATTATACCTGAGGTCTGTGTATGGGGTGATGCTGAGCGATATTATACCTGAGCTCTGTGTATGGGGCGATGCTGAGCGATATTATACCTGAGGTTCGTGTATGGGGCGATGCTGAGCGATATGGTGCCGTTTGGGAAGGGGAGGTGGGGAGTATTGCTGGAAGTGTGTAGGGCTGGATCATATTCCACAAGGTGGCTGCTATGGCTTCAATACACTGAAGCAACGTACTCAAATGCGAGAATTGTCGCCCATAAGAGATGGAGAAACGATCCCTCGGGCAACAATTTGGGGAGCGATGTTGTACAGACATGCTCCTAGCCTTGTGGCTAGTGATGTGCTCTGTTGCTATGGAGGAAGGCGGAGGGACAACAATCGGCGGATGACGGACGGGCTTTAAAGGGACCCCGAGCAGTGCAGAAACTATGGAAAGATGCACATCATTTTAAATCTCTCTTTCTCCTCTTTCCAATGATATATAAACCGCCACCGTACGCCTTTTAGTTTTCCCTATTTTCGCGATTGAAATTGCCGCGGCCGCGATTTCGATCGCGAAAATAGAGAACTAAAAGGCGTAAGGCAACGATTTAGGTGTCGTCAGAAAGAGGAGAAAGAGAGCTTTACAATGATATCCATCTTTCCATAGTTAAATTGTATTACACAGGGCGACTTTTTGTCCAAGTCAGCAGCTGCATTCAGCAGAATGGAGCTGCTGACACTGGGGAAAGTGTCGTCCTGTGTAATACAATATAACTATGGCTTGATGGATATCATTTTAAAGCTCTCTTTCTCCTCTTTCTGATGACACCTAAATCGTTGCCCTACGCCTTTTAGTTTTCTCTATTTTCGCGACCGAAATCGCGGCCACGGCAATTTCAATCGCGAAAATAGGGAAAACTAAAAGACGTAGGGTGGTGGTTTATATATCATTGGAAAGAGGAGAAAGAGAGCTTTAAAATGATATGCATCTTTCCATAGTTTCTGCACTGCTCGGAGTCCCTTTAATTGGTGGGCGGGGCTAGTAATAAGCATTAGTAAAAAGCATTGCGAATGGTCGTGCTTGGACATCGGAGTCGTTAAAAATCCTACAGGTTGGATCATTAATGATGCCCGAGCAATAGCGATCTGCGGCCACTGTACACAAATAATGATCGTCAGCTTAAACCATCATTATCCGGTGTTAAAGGCGCATGTGTGTACATAGCTTTAGGGTGCATACACACATCCAGTTTTGATTGGACGATAATTTACCAATTTTTCCACCTCCATGAAGTATGAAAGTCAACAGACTGGGCCTGATTCACAAAGCGGTGATAACAGTTAGCACGCTGGTGAAAAGCCCTTTATCACGCCTAAACTCAGTTTAGGCATGATAAGTTTAGGTGTGATAAGTTTTTTTTTTAAGCACCAACTGGGTTAGCACTGTAGTGCACAGCTGATCAAAAGTTTTGCGCTAGCAAACTCTGGTGCACTTTGCATAGAGTTTAATGGCGCTGCTTTGCGTGTGGGACTTTGCGCGCGATCTAAACTTATCACGCCTAAACTTATCACGCCTAAACTTATCACGCCTAAACTGGCTTTTCACCAACGTGGTGCAATGGTTATAATGCCTAAAGTCTCTAACTGGGTTAGCACCGCTTTGTGAATCGAGGCCACTGAATGCTATGAACAGATTGGGCTCTATTCACAATGAGTTACCGTATGAGGTAATTTAGGTAGTGATAAATACCAACCAAAATATTTCCTTTTTGAAATTCACAATTTTTTTTTTCCTCCTTAAATTACCTCTTGCAGTAAAAGTGAGGTAATTATTTCCAGTTTGAGATTCTCAGTTGAATCCGTGTGCGACTAGTTGGTGTTAATTAAGGATTTTTTTATCACCTACAAATGGCAGGTGATAATTTTCAATTCTCTGCTGTTGGCCTTTAGGATGGAGCCTTTTGAGCTTGTTTTGAGTTTATGTCCATTGTACATGGGAGGCAGAGAAGACAAGTGTGTCTAATCTCAAGGTGCACTTTCAGAAATCGTAGTAATTTAGATGATTTTATAGATGCCAAAGAGGAAATTCCGCTCTGCTCTAAAAGATAAGCAACAGCATAATAATCTTTAAAGAAAAACATTTCTTTGTTATAGCTGAAAATCTCCAGTGTGTGTACTTCCTTCTTTCATGAAAACAGACGTAGGATTAACATCCTGTGTTTACAAATTTGCTGCTCTGCTGAGGCAGCCAGCTGGCACCGCTGAGAGCTTAAATTACAGTTGTGATTATTCACAGAGGTGGGGGAATTAGACAGGCTAAACTCTCTATATACATACAGGGTGCATTTATATATGTTTTCCTTCTGTCCTGTGCAAGAGTTGAGGTCCCACTGTAAATGTGACAGGCTTTCCTGGGTCATCTCTGTGTAATGGGCGGCAAGCATATGGGCTGCCGTACAGTGGTCATAAAAGCTTTATTTCCGTACATATTACCGACAAATTACCGCAAAGTTACCAAACACTTAGAGACACTGAAGCGAGAATAAATCTAGCTTCAGTGCTTATAGTCAGCAGGGGCATATTTCTAAATATCTAGAAAAGTGTGATCACCTGACCAGTCTCCTCTTCTTCCTCCTGTCCCAGACTGCACTACAAAGTTCAACCCACTGGCATTCTGGGACAAACCTCTGCCGTGGCACTCTACATCATTACCTTTGGATGCAGCGCCTGGCTCACTGGAAACAAGATACACTGAGGACAACATTGTCTCTGAGAAAAAACAGGTATGGAAGACCATCTCTGAGTAAAACGAAGCATAAAAAAATGAATACCTTAAGGCCCCCGTTTCAATTAGCGTTTTTTGTGCCTGACTTCACATGCACAAATCTAAATCCAGAATTGCAGCCTATTAAAATCAATGGTCTGCTTCCCAGTTTGTGTGCATGAAAAAAACAGAAGCAATGCTTCAGAATTCTGGACAACGCATTCCCCATAGCCGTGCATGGCATAGCTACAGGGATTCGGAAGCTTAATCCCGCAGCAAAAGACAGACGCCCAAGCCTGGATTTACCTCACAGGAGCCTATAGGCACAGATGTCCTGGCACCCTAGACTTCACCCTCCATGAACCTGAAAATGCCCATTGAACTGCAGTGCAAGTGTGCTGGCTGGCCCAGCTGTCACTTCCCTTGCCAGGCATAGGTAGGTGTAGGTGTCCCTTAGTATCAGGTAGCCAGTAGAACCCTCAACATTAAGTAGCTAGAGGTGCCTCCGACTGAAGGGAGATCTCATCAGTGGACTGCTGATAGGTGGGTGAGTAACCTCTCATTACACTCATCAGGACTCTGCATAGGAAAGGAGGGAGGGAGGAGCTCGGGAAGGGGAGCAGTAACTACAGGGAAGCATCTCCTACGACTGCAGGGGGACCCAGAGCTGTAAGGGGGCCCAACTACTACTTCTCCCTCTGATAAAGGGGTCCATCCTTCAGATCAGGTGGTTTTGTGGCTGTACTTGTGTTGTGGGTGTGATGATTATGATGTCCACACTTGTTTTATGACCTTTGCAAAATGGGCCCCCAGGCTGTGACGGTCACCAAGGGTAGGCAAGGGATTGGGTGTGAACTGTAGGGGGCACCATCAAAGTTTTTCTGAGGCCCCCGTGATATGTAGTTACACCCCCTGGAGGACAGTGAGCTGCCTTTCCATCATAAAGCGCCTGTAGGCATGTGCCTACAGTGCCTTATGGTAAAACTGGACCTGCACACCCCTGTCACTAGTGGGAACTCTAGGTAGAAAAGGTGCTCAGTCTCCAGGAAGGCGCCCTCTGGTTCCTGCATGCACAGGAGACTACAACATGAAGTATTTTTACTCTCTGTCCTTTGTGCTGTTTTGCTAGATGGGTCACAGAAATCTTGCAGCAAGTGAGTTGAGGTCTGTTGTTAGTCATGGAGAAGATTTGAAGACCTGCAACAAAAGTTCATGTAGGTATTACCTTTAACAACTAACACTTTGTACACATGTATGAGAACTGTCCTCCCCAGGGATTGGGGATTAGTTCACTTGGGCGACTGTTTGGGGCAGAGTTCTGTACAGACCTGTCACTAGCCTGCAGGGTAGCAATACGTTTGTTCTTATAGAAGGGTAAGGAGGGCTGATGGCTTGGCATAAACAGAGCAGCACGGAGCAGGCGGGCAAGTAAGAGAACAATGCACTTAGCTTAGATCCTACAGCTCAAACTCCGGCCCACAGACCAAATCTGGCCCTCAGTGCCATCAAGTTTGGCCCTCAAGTGATTCCCTTACTTATGTTTGGTCCACTCTAGATCACCAGAGAAGCTATATTGGAGGTAAAGGCTTAGATCACCAGGAAAGCCATATGGGGAGGGGGAATGCACTAGACACTAAGAAACTGTGTAGGGGGGCAAGAGGGGACCCCCAGACACCAGGGAACTGCTTAAGGGTGGGAGGGGGCCCTCTAGAAACCAGGAAACTGTACAGGGCAAGGAGGGAGTGAGGGGGGCCACTAGACACCGGGGAACTGAATAGAGGAAAGAGGAGGCATTAGACACCAGTGAACTGTATAGGGGAGGGGGGCATTTTACACCAGGGAACTTTCTAAGGCCTCGTTCAGACTATACATTTTGGTGACACAAAAGAACTGTAGAAGGGCATAGACAGTGTAGTGGAAGTAAGAGGCTTAGTGTTAGGTGTAGTGGTAGTAGGAGGGTTAGTGTTAGATGTAGCGGTAGTAAGAGGGTTGGTGTAAGGTGTAGCGGTAGTAGGAGGGTTAGTGCTAGGGGTAGTGGGAGGGTTAGTGTTAGGTGTAGTGGTAATCGGAGGGTTAGTGTTAGGTGTAGTGTTAGTAGGAGGGTTAGTGTTAGGTGTAGTGGTAGTAGGAGGGTTAGTGTTAGATGTAGTGGTAGTAGAAGGCTTAGTGTTAGATGTAGCGGTAGTAGGAGGGTTAGTGTTAGGTGTAGCGGTAGTGGGTGGGTTAGTGTTAGGTGGCGTTAGTAAGAGGGTTAGTGTTAGGTTTAGCGTTAGGAGGGTTAGTGTTAGGTGTATTGGTAGTAGGAGGCTTAGTGTTAGCTGTAGTGGAAGTAGGAGGCTTAGTGTTAGGTGTAGTGGTAGTAGCATGGTTAGTGTTCGGTGTAGTGGTAGTAGGAGGGTTTGTGTTGGGTGTAGCGGTAGTGAGAGGGTTAGTGTTAGGTGTAGTGGTAGTAGGAGGGTTAGTGTTAGGTGTAGCGGTAGTAGGAGGCTTAGTGTTAGGTGTAGCGGTAGTAGGAGGCTTAGTGTTAGGTGTAGCGGTAGTAGGAGGCTTAGTGTTAGGTGTAGTGGTAGTAGGAGGGTTAGTGTTAGATGTAGCGGTAGTAGGAGGGTTAGTTTTAGGTATAACGGTAGTAGGAGGCTTAGTGTTAGGTGTAGCAGTAGTAGGAGGCTTAGTGTTAAGTGTAGTGGTAATAGGAGGGTTAGTGTTAGGTGTAGTGGTAGTAGGAGGGTTAGTGTTAGGTGTAGTGGTAGTAGGAGGGTTAGTGTTAGGTGTAGTGGTAGTAGGAGGCTTAGTGTTAGGTGTAGCGGTAGTAGGAGGCTTAGTGTTAGGTGTAGTGGTAGTAGGAGGGTTAGTGTTAGATGTAGCGGTAGTAGGAGGGTTAGTTTTAGGTGTAGCGGTAGTAGGAGGCTGTGTTAGGTGTAGCAGTAGTAGGAGGCTTAGTGTTAGGTGTAGTGGTAATAGGAGGGTTAGTGTTAGGTGTAGTGGTAGTAGGAGGATTAGTGTTAGATGTAGCGGTAGTAGTAGGGTTAGTTTTAGGTGTAGTGGTAGTAGGAGGCTTAGTGTTAGATGTAGTGGTAGTAGGAGGCTTAGTGTTAGATGTAGCGGTAGTAGGAGGCTTAGTGTTGGGTGTAACGGTAGTAGGACGCTTAGTGTTAGGTGTAGTGGTAGTAGGGCTAGTGTTAGATGTAGCGGTAGTAGGAGGGTTAGTGTTAGGTGTAGTGGTAGTAGAAGGCTTAGTGTTAGGCGTAGTGGTAGTAGAAGGCTTAGTGTTAGGTGTAGTGGTAGTAGAAGGCTTAGTGTTAGGTGTAGTGGTAGTAGGAGGGTTAGTGTTAGATGTAGCGGTAGTAGGAGGCTTAGTGTTAGGTGTAACGGTAGTAGGAAGCTTAGTGTTAGGTGTAGTGGTAGTAGGGTTAGTGTTAGATGTAGCGGTAGTAGGAGGGTTAGTGTTAGGTGTAGTGGTAGTAGAAGGCTTAGTGTTAGGCGTAGTGGTAGTAGGAGGCTTAGTGTTAGGTGTAGTGGTAGTAGGAGGGTTAGTGTTAGATGTAGCGGTAGTAGGAGGCTTAGTGTTAGGTGTAACGGTAGTAGGAAGCTTAGTGTTAGGTGTAGTGGTAGTAGGGTTAGTGTTAGGTGTAGCGGTAGTAGGAGGGTTAGTGTTAGGTGTAGTAGAAGGCTTAGTGTTAGGCGTAGTGGTAGTAGGAGGGTTAGTGTTAGATGTAGCGGTAGTAGGAGGCTTAGTGTTAGGTGTAGTGGTAGTAGGAGGGTTAGTGTTCGGTGTAGCGGTAGTAGGAGGGTTAGTGTTAGGTGTAGTGGTAGTAGGAGGGTTAGTGCTAGGTGTAGCGGTAGTAGGAGGGTTAGTGTTAGGTGTAGTGGTAGTAGGAGGGTTAGTGCTAGGTGTAGTGGTAGTAGGAGGGTTAGTGTTAGGCGTAGTGGTAGTAGGAGGCTTAGTGTTAGGTGTAGTGGTAGTAGGAGGGTTAGTGTTAGATGTAGCGGTAGTAGGAGGGTTAGTGTTAGGTGTAGTGGTTGTAGGAGGGTTAGTGTTAGATGTAGCGGTAGTAGGAGGGTTAGTGTTAGGTGTAGCGGTAGTAGGAGGGTTAGTGTTAGGTGTAGTGGTAGTAGGAGGGTTAGTGCTAGGCGTAGTGGTAGTAGGAGGGTTAGTGTTAGGCGTAGTGGTAGTAGGAGGCTTAGTGTTAGGTGTAGCGGTAGTAGGAGGGTTAGTGTTAGATGTAGCGGTAGTAGGAGGGTTAGTGTTAGGTGTAGCGGTAGTAGGAGGGTTAGTGTTAGGTGTAGTGGTAGTAGGAGGGTTAGTGTTAGGCGTAGTGGTAGTAGGAGGCTTAGTGTTAGGTGTAGCGGTAGTAGGAGGGTTAGTGTTAGATGTAGCGGTAGTAGGAGGGTTAGTGTTAGGTGTAGCGGTAGTAGGAGGGTTAGTGTTAGGTGTAGTGGTAGTAGGAGGGTTAGTGTTAGGTGTAGCGGTAGTAGGAGGGTTAGTGTTAGGTGTAGTGGTAGTAGGAGGGTTAGTGCTAGGTGTAGCGGTAGTAGGAGGGTTAGTGTTAGGTGTAGCGGTAGTAGGAGGGTTAGGCATTAGATGGTTGGGGGCGCCGCAAAATACTGGCAGTTGGGCGGCCGCTATTTACCGGAAGCTAAAATATCCGCTCTGGTATTTTCTGTTGGCGGCGTCCAATTAGTCGCATGTGTTCATTTCTACTGATCCTGTGTGATCCAAATGTCTGCAGCCTCACACACAAAGAAAACACTATGGACCATGAAACCCTTTTTATTTTTCATAAGAAAATAAACCACACGTGAGACAATTGAAATTTGGCAGTCGTGCAATAAAAACATATAGCATGCTAAGCCCATCCTAACCAAATCACTACTATCTCAGCCTGTGGACTTTTCAGTCAACTCTTATAAATATGTATAGCATGTTGTTTTGTGCTGGTTTTGTAGGAATGCTTCTATGCTGGCTGAGACTGGTGTTTTCTTATTATCTTTGGTGCAGGCTTGAAACCCACTGTAAATATGTAAAACGTCCAATGTGGTGATGACTTCTGGGTCTGTGGAAACATCTACCCCGTCTCCACCTGTATTCTCTGCAGGACTGTAGGTAAGTCACTATTTGAATACACTTCTCATTCATAGTGATTTCACTAGATGTGGGTGTAACGGAGAGGTTATGGGTACCGGTGCAAGTTTTACATTTGTCCCCTCAAGCACTCTGTACACATTGATTGATATGTAACACGGAAACCTGCTAAGGACAGCTGCAGTGTCACAGAGGTGTAAGCATGGGAGGGCAACAGTTTGATTACTGCTGCTGAAAACACATAAGCAGGTGATCATTACCAGAATAGTTCCAATGAAAAGCTAATACAGCAACTGTACCAGGGCCCCTGCTTGGATCCAACCTTTATGATAACAGAGCAGACACACAACACTCCTACCAGAATACGCTAGGTAGTTTGCCCCGCGCAGAGTCATCTGAAGAAGTAAAAGCAGGACCAGTAATGTTATTTCTCTGACCCACCCCATTCTGACCAATTATCTACTTGTAGTTTAAAGTAGACCTATACTGAATGAAAAAAAACGAGTTTAACTTACCTGGGGCTTCTACCAGCCCCCTGTAGCTTCCCTCTGCCTGTGCCGTCACTGAACGATCCGCCTGTCCTCAGCGACCTTCTGTCACTTGGATGTGCAGCCTGGTCAGTGCACCTCCTGATTGCGCTCCGGTAGACGGGAGCGTGATCGAGGATGCGCAATGGCTGTCGACTTGCCAGTCCGTTGGTCAGAAGAGGGTCACTGCATGGGACTGGAGGATCGCTCAGTGATGGCGTGGGCACAGGGCGGCTGCAGGGAGCAGGTAGAAGCTCAAGGAAAGTTACACCCATCTTTTTTTTCCGTCAGTTTAGGTTCACTTTAATCAAATTGTCTTGGCCAGATCTGAATACATGTGTGTAGTAGGGTTTCCGCGGTATACCGGTATGATGATATACCGCGCACTGTAATCATACCATGCACAATCTAGTTTCACCGGTTTTAGATGACGGGCAACTGGGGGGGGGGGGGGCAGGGCAACGTAGCGGCGGGGATGCGACGCAGCGGCGAGTGCACGAACAGCGGTGGGGATACAAACACTCACTTGCGGGCAGCCAGCTCCGCCCTGAACGATGTACTGGCTTTATTCTACTTCCTGTTGGCTGGCTACACCTATCCCTGGCTACCTATGCTGTGGCCACCTACTACTGGTTACACCTATCCCTTGCTACCTATGCTGCGGCCACCTACTGGCTACACCTATCTCTGGCTACCTATGCTGAAGCCACATACTACTGGCTACACATATCCCTGGCTACCTAATGCTGAAGCCACATACCACTGGCTACACCTATCCCTGGCTACCTATGCTGCAAGCACCTACTACTGGCTACACCAGGCATGGGCAAACTTGGAAAAATCAATTAACTTAATTGATTTTTGCTGTTTCTAGCCACACCCCCTTCAGCACCTCCCTTTCCCTAAAAATTTATTTAATGTCCTAACTAGAGGCGATGTGCCTGGATATTTGTATGTTTATTCTTATCATTGACCCATGGGCAAACTTGGCCCTCCAGCTGTAGAGGAACTACAAGTCCCACAATGCATTGCAGGAGTCTGACAGCCACAGTCATGACTCATAAAGGCAAATGCATTGTGGGATTTCTAGTTCCTTAACAGCTGCAGGGCCAAGTTTGCCCATCCTGGGCTACACCTATCTCTGGCTAACTATGTTGAAGCCACCTACTACTAGCTACACCTATCCTTGGCTACCTATGCTGTGGCCACCTACTACTGGCTACACCTATCCCTGGCTACCTATGCTGAAGCCACCTACTACTGGCTACACCTATCCCTGGCTACCTATGCTGAAGCCACCTACTACTGGCTACACCTATCCCTGGCTATCTATACTGCGGCCACCTACTACTTGCTACCTATGCTGCAAGCACCTACTACTGGCTACACCAATTCCTGGGTACCTATGCTGCGAGCACCTATTACTGGCTACACCTATCCCTGGCTACCTATGCTGTGGCCACCTACTATTGGCTACACCTTTTCCTGGCTACCTATGCTGCAAGCACCTACTACTAGCTGCACCTATCCCTGGCTACCTATACTGAGAGCACCTACTACTTGCTACCTACGCTGCAAGCACCTGTTCCTGGCTACACCTAGCCCTGGCTACCGATGCTGCGAGAACCTACTACTGGCTACACCTATCCCTGGCTACCTATGCTGCGGCCACCTACTACTGGCTACACCTATCCCTGGCTACCTATTCTGCGAGCACGTACTACTGGTTACACCTATCCCTTGCTACCTATGCTGCGACCACCTATCCTGGCTGCACCTAGCCCTGGTTACCGATGCTGCGAGCACCTACTACTGGCTACACCTATCCCTGGCTACCTATGCTGCGGCCACCTACTGGCTACACCTATCCCTGGCTACCTATTCTGCGAGCACGTACTACTGGCTACACCTATCCCTGGCTACCTATTCTGCAAGCACCTACTACTAGCTGCACCTATCCCTGGCTACCTATACTGCGAGCACCTACTACTGGCTACACCTATCCCTGGCTACCTATGCTACGGCCACCTACTACTGGCTATTCTTATCCCTGGCTACGTATTCTGTGAGCACTTACTGCTGGCTACACCTATCCCTGGCTACCTATGCTGTGGCCACCTACTATTGGCTACACCTATTCCTGGCTACCTATGCTGCGAGCACCTACTACTAGCTGCACCTATCCCTGGCTACCTATACTGCGAGCACCTACTACTGGCTACACCTATCCCTGGCTACCTATGCTACGGCCACCTACTACTGGCTATTCTTATCCCTGGCTACGTATTCTGTGAGCACTTACTGCTGGCTACACCTATCCCTGGCTACCTATGCTGTGGCCACCTACTACTGGCTACACCTATTCCTGGCTACCTATGCTGCAAGCACCTACTTCTGGCTACACCTATCCTTGGCTACCTATGCTGAAGCCACCTAGTATTGGCTACACCTATCACTGGCTACCTATGCTGAAGCCACCTATCCCTGGCTAAATATACTGCGAGCACTTACTACGGGCTACACCTATCCCTGGCTACCTATTCTGCGAGCACCTACTACTGGCTACACTTATCTCTGGCTACCTATGCTGCGGCCACATACTACTGGCTACACCTATCCCTAGCTACCTATGCTGCGGTCACCTACTACTGGCTACACTTATAACCTGGCTACCTATGCTGCGGCCACCTACTACTGGCTACACCTATCTCTGGCTACCTATGCTGCAAGCACCTACGACTGGCTACACCTCTCTCTGGCTACCTATGCTGCAAGCGCCTACGACTGGCTACACCTATCCCTCGCTACCTATGCTGCGAGCACCTACTACTGGCTACACTTATCCCTGGCTACCTATGCTGAAGCCACCTACTACTGGCTACACCTATCTCTGGCTACCTATGCTATAGTCACCTAGTACTGGCTCCATCTATCCCTGTCTACCTATGCTGCGGCCACCTACTACTGGCTACACCTATCTCTGGCTACCTATGCTGAAGCCACATACTACTGGCTACACATATCCCTGGCTACCTAATGCTGAAGCCACATACCACTGGCTACACCTATCCCTGGCTACCTATGCTGCGAGCACCTACTACTGGCTACACCTATCCCTGGCTAACTATGCTGCGAGCATCTACTACTGACTTCACCTATCCCTGGCTACCTATACTGCGAGCAACTACTACTTGCTGCCTATGCTGCGAGCACCTTCTACTGGCTACACTTGTCTCTGGCTACCTATGCAGTAGCACCTACCACTGGCTATACTTATCCCTTGCTACCTATTCTGTGAGCACCTACTAATGGCTACACCTATCCCTGGCTACCTAATGCTGAAGCCACATACCACTGGCTACACCTATCCCTGGCTACCTATGCTGCGAGCACCTACTACTGGCTACACCTATCCCTGGCTAACTATGCTGCGAGCATCTACTACTGACTTCACCTATCCCTGGCTACCTATACTGCGAGCAACTACTACTTGCTGCCTATGCTGCGAGCACCTTCTACTGGCTACACTTGTCTCTGGCTACCTATGCAGTAGCACCTACCACTGGCTATACTTATCCCTTGCTACCTATTCTGTGAGCACCTACTAATGGCTACACCTATCCCTGGCTACCTATGCTGCAAGCACGTACTACTGGCTACACCTATTCCTGGCTACCTATGCTGCGACCACCTAATTCTGGCTACCCCTATCTCTGGCTACCTATGTTGAAGCCACCTACCACTGGCTACACCTATCCCTGGCTACCTGTGCTGCGAGCACCTACTACTGGCTACACATATTCCTGGCTACCTATGCTGTGAGCACCTACTACTGGTTACACCTATCCCTGGCTACTTATGCTGCGGCCACCTAATTCTGGCTACACCTATCTCTGGCTACCTATGTTGATGCCACCTACTACTGGCTACACCTATCCCTGGCTACCTATGCTGAAGCCACCTAGTATTGGCTACACCTATCCCTGGCTGTCTATGCTGAAGCTACCTATCCCTGGCAACCTATGCTGCGGCCACCTACTACTGGCTACACCTCTCTGGCTACCTATGTTGATGCAACCTACTACTGGCTACACCTATCCCTGGCTACCTATGCTGAAGCCACCTAGTATTGGCTACACCTATCCCTGGCTACCTATGTTGCAGCCACTTACTACTGGCTCCACCTATCCCTGGCTACCTATGCTGAAGCCACCTACTACTGGCTACACCTATTTTTGGCTACCTATGCTATAGTCACCTACTACTGGCTCCACCTATCCCTGGCTACCTATGCTGCAGCCTCCTACTACTGGCTACACCTATCCCTGGCTACCTATGCTGAAGCCACCTACTACTGACTACACCTATCCCTGGCTACGTATGCTGCAGCCACCTACTACTAGCTACACCTATTCCTGGCTACCTATGCTGCAGCCACCTACTACTGGCTACACCTATCCCTTGCTACTTATTCTTCGAGCACCTACTACTGGCTACCGAACCAGTTCATTTAGACTTAGTTTACATCTGTCCGTCCATGCTTTACACCAATACGCATTTTTGGTTCAACCTGAACCGACTTATTATAACTAATCTTTCAACTGTTAAACACCTATCATGTCGTCACACAGCACGTTATCTGTGCGGCTTCGTGTTTCCTGACTGTGCATATCGGCTAGATCAGAAGCTCGGCTCCCTGTTCCCTGGATCTACATAGCTCCCGCAGTAAAAGTGTAGTGGCACCTCGCCAGTTTAGCAGCTGGTTCTAGTGAGGTGCAGTCCTCTGCCCTTCTCCAGCATCTCCTAGAGCGTGTAGCCAGACATGTAGAGGGCAAAACATGCAGCGGCTCCTAGCTGGCCAGATGGTCAGCGGCTCCAAGGGAGCCCAACATGCAGCGGCTACAGAGCTCCCATGGGAGCCGCTGCACTCTGCAGCGAACAAGGGGGTTTGGCAAACTGGGCAGTGGGTTCTTACGAAAGAAGACGGTGGTCACCGGTGTAGCCGGTGTCCCACGCCGATAAGGCGCGGTCATGTGCCCTTCTTCCTCCCAATGCAATTAGGCGCTGACATTTGCCCTGGGCTTATAAAGGCAGTGGCTCTTCGCCGGTGTAGCAGCTGCACAGCTCGTGGCTTGTACTGATGAGCGTTTCTCTGCCCTCTCCTTTCATCCTTTCTGCTGCCGGGGGCAGCGGCTCCTAGCTACGCGTCACCCAAGGGGGCGAAACAGGCAGTGGCTCTGTAAGGTGCAAATGTGCTGCGGCTCCCAGATCCAGCAGCTACACAGGCCTGTCCTAGCCGCAGCGGCTACACATCACCCAAGGGGTCAAAACAGTTAGCGGCACCGAGGGGGCCAAATGGTCTGCTGCTCCCAGCTGAAGCCTTCCTAGCTGCAGCATTTACACATCACTTAAGGGGGCGAAACAGGCAGTGGCTCAGAAGGGTGCAAATGGGCTGCGGGTCCTAGATGCAGAGGCTACAGAGGGCCGTCCTAGCAGTAGCGGCTACACCACTTATGGGGGCGAAACAGGCAGCGGCTCTGTAGGGTGGACATGGCTGCGGCTCCCAGGCGCAGCGGCTACACAGGCCCGTTCTAGCCGCAGCGGCTAAACATCACGCAAGGGGTCAAATAGTCAGCGGCTTTGTAGGGGCCAAATGGTATGTGGCTCCCAGCTGCAGCGGCTACATAGGCCCATCCTTGCCGTAGCGGCAACACATCACCCAAGGAGTCGAAAAAGTCAGCGGCTCCAAGGGGGCCAAATGGACTGAGGCTCCCAGCTGCAACGGCTACACAGCGACCAAGGGGGCCCAACATGCAGCCGCTACACCGGCGAAGAGCCGCTGCCTTTATAAGCCCTGGAGAAATGTCGGCACCTAATTGCATTGGGTGGAAGAAGGGCACATGACCGCGCCTTATCGGCGCTGTACACCGGTGACCACCATCTTCTTTTGCAAAAACCTGCTGACCGGTTTGCCAAACACTCTTGCTCGCTGGAGAGTGTAACGGGTCCCATGGCTCCCATGGGCACTCTGTAGCCACTGCATGTTGGGCCCCCTTGAAGCCGCTGCCCATTTGGCCCGCTAGGAGCTGCTGCATGTTTCGCTCCCAACATGTCCGGCTACACAGTCTAGGAAACTCTGGCGCCGGAAAGGATGAAAGGAGAAGAGCAGAGGACTGTGTAGCCGCTGCAGCTGGGAGCCGCGGCCCGTTTGCAGGGCAGCCACTCCTGGCTTGCATAGCGGCTACACTGCGGACATGGGAGGCGATCGGCTGCTCTCCATGACGCGCAGTCCTATGCCCTTCTCGCTTTCATTCCGGCATCGGGGGTAGCACATCCTAGCCGGTGTACCCGGATATCTCGCCCATAACGCTTTACAAGGGGGCGGAACAAGCTGTGGCTCCGAGTGGGTAGTAAATCACCTGCAGGTCAATAAACAGAACACGAAAATGAGAGACTTCAGAGCACAGATTTTTCATATTTTATGAATGATCATTTGGAGAGCCGAAAACTCAGGCGCTTTCACACTGATGCCCTAATAATATGTACTTACTGGCGACACCTATCCCTGGCTCCCTATGCTGCGGCCACCTACTACTGGCTACCTATGCTGCGGCCACCTACTACTGGCTATACCTATCTCTGGCTACCTATGCTGCGGCCACCTACTACTGGCTATACCTATCTCTGGCTACCTATGCTGCGGCCACCTACTACTGGCTACACCTATGCCTGGCTGCCTATGCTGTGGCCACCTACTACTGGCGACCCCAATCCCTGGCTACCTATGCTGCGGCCACCTATTACGGCTACAAAGGGGGTCCACGGGTCCAAATAATTATAAGTGATCTTAGAAATAATGCATACACCTCAAATCTAAGTACTTACAGTACCTTGAATATTTGTCACCTAAAATGATTGTTAGTGATTGTTCAGCGCAGCAGTTTAGGAATTAGCATTGTGCAGACATGTTGCTTCACTCCTAAGAGGGCAAGGTGTTCTGTTCTATGGAGCGGGAAGGAGGACCCAGTCATACTCTGCTTGAAAGGAAATGCCTGAAGGAGTAAAAGCTGTCAGGCAGGACCAGTCCATCCCACTAAATCACTGGGGGTGGGTGATATGGGGGGTTGGGCAGTTAGTGATGTCGGGGAGCACATGCTCACGCTAGATTTTCAAGCTATGATGATCATGAATGGTGGTTTCAGCCAAGGGAAGTCTAGAGTGTGTGTGTACCTCAACAAACATGTATTGCAGTTGGTTACAAATAATGCTGGAATTGGAATTTTAGAGGATGTTTATCTATGCCTAAGAACGGCCCTGGCAGAGACTATTCCCCCTATAGTTACGCCTTTGGCTGACCACATGTTCTGTCTGAGCCGGTATTTTGTGATTGTTGTGGGTGACAAATGTGTATATAGCTTTATACTAGTACAGGTTTTGTGCTCTCGTACAGTTGCTGTATAATAGCATTCCTCTCTGTTTTCCAGAATTGGACGCAGTCTTGCAGTTGGGGTGTTGCAGATCGCTCTGGAGGCCGCTGGAGTGACTGGAGAAAGATTTATCCATGCTGTATAAATAGTCTTTAAGCACATACGTCCACCATAAAATAATGAGTAAGGAGTGAATCTACTGTGGCCAGGCAGAAACACTGGCAGGATGAGTGTTATATAATATTTTAGGGCAGAAATTGTTTTTGATCATTGGCCATCTATGTGTAGGGCTTAGGACAGGGGTGTCAAACTCAAATACAGAGTGGGCTGACATTGAACACTGGGACCAAATCGTGGGTCAATCTCAGGACAACTTATAAAGTTCCCTGGTGTCTAAGGCCTCATTCACATTGGGTGCGTTGAGAAACGTGTAAAAGCGCATGATAAAGAACGCATGTGTTTGTGCGCACTTTAGTGCGCGTTTCAGTGCTTTTTTTTCAGCATGTTTTGCTTATTGTAGCAGTCGTCAATAAAGCTTTGTTTTGATATGAAAATTAGTTTTTTTTTAATAGGGTTAAAAAATGCATGCGCTTCTATGCGCCAAAAAAGCACACCCATTCACTTGCATTGATGTGCGCTTTACAGCTCAACGCACAGAAATGCATGCAACACTATTTTTTTGTAACGCAGCTAAGCGCAGCCCATAGATGTGAACGAGGAACATTTAATTATATGGGGAAATCAATACCTTGCTGAACGCACAGGGCAATACGCTGTGAAAAGCGTACAGAAATGGCCCTGATGTGATCGAGGCTTATTACTTCTCTTCCATCCCTTATAGAGTCCCCTTATGTCTAACTCCCCCCTCTTCCCCCGTACAGATTCCTGGTGTCTAGTGATCCCTCCCCCATACAGTTCCCTGATGTTTACTGGTCCTCCCCCCCCCTATACAGTTCCCTGGCATCTAGTGGACTCCTTATCATGCTCCCTGGTGTCTAGTGCACCCCTCTGTGACAATCCAGCCCTGCGATCCCGTCGAGATCTGCTCCCGTTAGCGTACGCAGGAAGTATGGGTGGAGACGGACAACGAGACCGGTTGCTGGATCGTCAGAGGGAGAAAGGTTAATGCGACAGAGCGTGCCAAACCCGTCTAATCTGCTCCTGTTAGCATACGCAGGAAATACGGTGAACAGACTGACGATAAGGATTGATCGCGCAGCTGACGACAATATGTAACGGGACAATTATCCACCAATCCCGGATTACTAGGCCACTGTTGCCATGCAGGTCTCATGCACTAGAGACTGCCGGTTTGCAAATTCATTGTGTGCATAGTAAACGGTTAAGATCGGTTGGAGGTGCCCATACATGTACAATCCCAGTTGTACGTACAATCGGTAAACTAAAAATATCGATTTCGCGCTGTAAAATTGGGTAAATACACTGCCACCACTCTTCGTTTTGCCAGGAGCGAAGAGACCCCAGCGCTATCAAAATACGGTAGCCAGCCCAATCACGTTCGACATGCTCCATTCACCGTTCGGGGAATAGTCACTTCCGAAGGCTTAAAGACTGTGAGCAATGTGACATTTAAAGAAAGGTTACTGGGTCCATATATGATGCAATCTCGAATTGTATTTACAATCGAGAAACTAAAGTTATTATTATTTCGCACAGGAAATCTGGTACTAGCTAATCCTAAAAGGAAGAAACGGTTATTTACAACCTAGATAGCAAATCAACAATTTATAAGCAAATAATAAAACAATGCGGTAGTATGACTGACTCTTCAGAGGGCAGATTCATTATAGCAGCAATCAGATGACCAGATCAGGCACAAGACTGAACGATAAAAATCGTTAGTTTTATTTTAAAACTACATACACACACAGCTTACTTTAGAACAGATTGATTTGATAGAGAGAGAGGAGTAATGAAAAGAAACAGAATATCTGGATATACAGTTCAAATACCGTTAGTGGTAGTCCATGCGGCAATCGCAAGTCTTTGGCATAAAGTCCAAGATGTCGGTTTTGGCCCGTGTCCTGCGGGCTGGTCGATTTGATAATTCGACGTCAGATTAAAGGTAAAGGACCCAGAGTTTCTGGGCTCTCTGTAGTTATAGCCCCCACTCCAGCAAGGAGGGGTTAGGGGGTGTGGATCACACACCTCTTTGGAACAGGAGATATGCCCGCCCCTCTCATGGACACAGGAATATACCTGAATCATGATAGGTGTGCTAATCTGCAAACCATACAGGTTCTGTTAAATCTAGTAACATTTTTTGGTTTGTCAGAATTTATCAAGAACGTTGATACCAAACTTGGGGGATCAGACCCCTGGGGTATTAGAGGGTTATTTTAAAACAGTCTTACGCTAGATCTGGGAGTCCAATTGGTCCGTAAACCTCTCAGAACCAGCGTCCTGCGGAATCCCACAACCTGTGCAGATTTGATGGGCATAGAGATTTGCTATGCCATGAATTATGAAGGAAATATGGAGAACATATCAATTTTGGGTATCTCAGGGCCACATGGGGGTCAGCTGGGATATGGATTCTCTTTGTTCCTTCAGCTGAGGTAATCCTGAGAGAACCCCCTGCTGTGATCGGTTCCTTCCAGTTTGGAGAAGGGGGCTTTTTATTATCTTCAGTCCACCTAATCTCTGATTGATGAGTTAAAACCTTTCCAGGGGTGCTTGGGAACCGCTTTCACACATAGGTGAGAAGAGCTGTAATTAGAAGCTACCAGAGAGCCATGGGGAAGAGAAAAAAAAAGGGTATTTAACCCCAAAAATGTCACTCTGGTTGCTTGCAATGAAACTTGCAAGTGCGTTTGTGACTTGAATGGCGCACGCGCGGTTTTCTCGGGAACCGTGTGCGTCACACCCTCCCTCTCCTATACTGCTACCTGGTGTCTTGTGACCGCCCTCCTCCCATATACAGTTCCCTTGTCTAGTGCTTTCCCCTGGTGATCTAGGGCTTCATCTCCATTATAATTTTTCTGGTGGACTAGAATGGGCCAAACATAATGTAAAGGAGGAAACCACCTGAGGGCTAGATCTGATGGCTCTGAGGGCCAGGTTTAGCCCCTGGGCCGGAGTTTGACATGTATAGCTTAAGAGAACACAGCCAGTTCCAGTAGTGAGAGCGAGTAGTTATCACATCTCGGCTGAGTGTATGTGCGGCGCCACTGCACAGCACCAGACTGTCATTTACAGCACGGGGCCCGCGGCCTGCCAATGCCTGTGCTGCTAACTACATACTTCCAGCCATTCATCCCTGGGTAGGGTTAGTAAGACATCAGTCTTACCAGCTTTTGCCGTTTCCTCTTTATGGTGCAGCCATGATTTGTTCTAGCGCTAATAATGTCCATCAGATTGTTTCCCACATGCAGCGTATGCATAAATGGGACGGTAAGCTTCGCTCTGTTGCACGTTTCATCTGCTGCACTCGAACATCCACTTTGATTGCGATCTCTGATACTCGTGTTTCACCGCTGTTGAGTCTTCCACTCGGTCCTTTACTAAGGACCCCTTACTAAGGACATCAGGAGGGATGGGGCTTTCCATGGGATAATAATTCACCAATTCTCCTTAGCAGGGATAATTTCCATTGGTCCACCATGAACCAATGAGAATCAGCCATAGCTGAGGCTTCCCATTGGTCTTTTGCAACCGTATGGGGATCCCATCCTTCGGCCTGGCTCCAATCTGTTTCCCGGGACTGAGAGGAGGAGTCAACAGCAGCAGAACCGGGAGACACATGAGTATTTATGTGAAGGTGGCGATCAAAGTGAACTCGGCGACCAGCCTAGTGAAAACGGACACTGTCCATTCTCATAGGCTTTCATTGCGTACATTTACCCGCCTGTTCTGGAAAACTGCAGCAAGTCCCGGACTCTGCATTACGTTTTTACCATAATGCGGTTAACAGACCCGTTTACAAGTGGAAATGGATCCTATTTTTAACATTAGGATCCATTTTCCTGCGCTGAGCAGAACTTGCTAAAGCGTTTTTTGCGAGAAGTGGGAACTGAGCCTAACTCTACTAAAGTTTTCATTTACCATAAGAAAACTAAAGCAGTTTCAACTGGACAACGTTTTGTATTTTAGACATTTCATCACCAATGTGTCTTTTTCTGGTCAAATAAGGTGAAGGAAGAAATACCACTTACATGCACACATAATCCAAACTCCTGCCAACAAATAGTGCAGCCAAATGACACTAAAGCGGAGTACTCACCACCCGACGGGTCCAGCGACGTCCACTTGACGACAAGCATTCAGCGATTCCTCTTCCTGCTTGCAACGTCACACCATGGGCATGAACAGGAAGTCAAGTGATTGCAGTACAAGACGCAGAGTCATCAAGGATCTTAAAGAGAATCTGTACTCTAAAATTCTTACGATAAAAAGCATACCATTCTATTCATTATGTTTTCCTGGGCCCCTCGGTGCAGTTTCTGCAACTCCCTGCTGTGATTCTGGCTTGTAATTGCCAGTTTTAGCTGTAATAGCCTGTTTTTAGTGTTTACAAACAAGACATGGCATGTGATAGGCTGAGAGTAGGTCAGTGTGTGACTCATACAGAGCTTGCAGGTGGCCTGGAGAGGGTGTGTATAGCTTCTATCCAATCACAAGCAGAACAGCACATTCCAGCTTGAGTGCCTGAGCCCGACAGAGCCGACAGAGGAAAGAAAATTAGATCATATAATAGAGATAATACAGCCACTGTGCAACATATACAGGGACTCCTACCTATGCCTAGCTAACTACTGGGGAACTTACCTATGCCTACCTACTTATACTGGGTCTCCTACCTATGCCTAGCTAACTACTGGGGCACCTACCTATGCCTATCTACCTATACTGGGACACCTACCTATGCCTACCTACCTATACTGGGACACCTACCTATGCCTACCTACCTATACTGGGACTCCTACCTATGCCTAGCTAACTACTGGGGCACCTACCTATGCCTACCTACCTATACTGGGTCTCCTACCTATGCCTACCTAACTACTGGGGCACCTACCCAGTGTTCTCCCCAGGCTCTTTTAGCCGGGTGCTCCACCCGGCTAGATTTGGTGACCACCCGGCTGTCATCGGCTCACCTCCTCCTATGCTGTAAGCACTGTTGCCATGCATTTTCAACTTGCCCCACCCGGCTACTTTTTCATGCCACCCGGCTAATATTTCATGCCACCTGGCTGGAAAAAAATTCTGGGGAGAACACTGCCTACCTATGCCTATCTACCTATACTGGGACACCTACCTATGCCTACCTACCTATACTGGGACTCCTACCTATGCCTACCTACCTATACTGGGACTCCTACCTATGCCTAGCTAACTACTGGGGCACCTGCCTATGCCTATTTACCTATACTGGGACACTTACTTATCCCTACCTACCTATACTGGGATACCTACCTATGCCTACCTACACGGGGACACCTACCTATGCCTATCTACCTATACTGGGGCACCTACCTATGCCTACCTACCCATACTGGGACACCTACCTATGCCTACCTACCCATACTGGGACACCTACCTATGCCTACCTACCCATACTGGGACACCTACCTATGCCTAGCTAACTACTGGGACACCTACCTATGCCTACCTACCTATACTGGGACACCTACCTATGCCTGCCTACCTATACTGGGACTCCTACCGACACCTACCTATGCCTACCTACCTATACTGGGACACCTACCTATGCCTACCTACCTATACTGGGACTCCTACCTATGCCTAGCTAATTACTGAAACCCCTACCTATGCCTATCTACCTATACTGGGACACTTACCTATCCCTACCTACCTATACTGGGATACCTACCTATGCCTACCTACTCGGGGACACCTACCTATGCCTATCTACCTATACTGGGACACCTACCTATGCCTACCTACCTATACTGGGACACCTACCTATGCCTAGCTAACTACTGGGGCACCTACCTATGCTTACCTACCTATACTGGGTCTCCTACCTATGCCTAGCTAACTACTGGGGCACCTACCTACCTATACTGGAACACCTACCTACCTATACTGGGACACCTACCTATGCCTACCTACCTATACTGGGACACCTACCTATGCCTAGCTAACTACTGGGGCACCTACCTATGCTTACCTACCTATACTGGGTCTCCTACCTATGCCTAGCTAACTACTGGGGCACCTACCTACCTATACTGGAACACCTACCTACCTATACTGGGACTCCTACCTATGCCTACCTACCCATACTGGGACTCCTACCTATGCCTATCTACCTATACTGGGACACTTACCTATCCATACCTACCTACACGGGGACACCTACCTATGCCTACCTACATGGGGACACCTACCTATGCCTATCTACCTATACTGGGACACGTACCTATGCCTACCTACCCATACTGGGACACCTACCTATGCCTAGCTAACTACTGGGGCACCTACCTATGCCTACCTACCTATACTGGGTCTCCTACCTATGCCTAGCTAACTACTGGGGCACCTACCTACCTATACTGGAACACCTACCTACCTATACTGGGACACCTACCTATGCCTGCCTACCTATACTGGGACTCCTACCGATGCCTACCTACCTATACTGGGACACCTACCTATGCCTACCTACCTATACTGGGACACCTACCTATGCCTTGCTAACTACTGGGGCGCCTACCTACCTATACTGGGACACCTTCCTATGCCTACCTACTTATACTGGGACTCCTACCTATGCCTAGCTAACTACTGAGACACCTACCTATGCCTATCTACCTATACTGGGACACCTACCTATGCCTACCTACCCATACTGGGACACCTACCTATGCCTACCTACCTACACTGGGACTCCTACCTATGCCTAGCTAACTACTGAAACACCTACCTATGCCTGCCTACCTATACTGGGACTCCTACCGATGCCTACCTACCTATACTGGGACACCTACCTATGCCTACCTACCTATACTGGGACACCTACCTATGCCTAGCTAACTACTGGGGCACCTACCTACCTATACTGGGACACCTACCTATGCCTACCTACCTATACTGGGACTCCTACCTATGCCTATCTAACTACTGAGACACCTACTTATGCCTATCTACCTATACTGGGACACCTATCTATGCCTACCTACCCATACTGGGACACCTACCTATCCCTACCTACCTATACTGGGTCTCCTGCCTATGCCTAGCTAACTACTGGGGCACCTACCTACCTATACTGGAACACCTACCTACCTATACTGGGACTCCTACCTACCCATACTGGGACACCTACCTATGCCTACCTACCTACACTGGGACTCCTACCTATGCCTAGCTAACTACTGAAACACCTACCTGTGCCTACCTACCTATACGGGGACACCTACCTATGCCTGCCTACCTATACTGGGACTCCTACCGATGCCTACCTACCTATACTGGGACACCTACCTATGCCTACCTACCTATACTGGGACACCTACCTATGCCTAGCTAACTAATGGGGCGCCTACCTACCTATACTGGGACACCTACCTATCCCTACCTACCTATACTGGGACTCCTACCTATGCCTAGCTAACTACTGAAACACCTACCTATGCCTATCTACCTATACTGGGACACTTACCTATCCATACCTACCTACACGGGGACACCTACCTATGCCTAGCTAACTACTGGGGCGCCTACCTACCTATACTGGGACACCTACCTATGCCTACCTACCTATACTGGGACTCCTACCTATGCCTAGCTAACTACTGAAACACCTACCTATGCCTATCTACCTATACTGGGACACTTACCTATCCCTACCTACCTATACTGGGATACCTACCTATGCCTACCTACACGGGGACACCTACCTATGCCTATCTACCTATACTGGGACACCTACCTATGCCTACCTACCCATACTGGGACACCTACCTATGCCTAGCTAACTACTGGGGCACCTACCTATGCCTACCTACCTATACTGGGTCTCCTACCTATGCCTAGCTAACTAATGGGGCACCTACCTACCTATACTGGAACACCTACCTACCTATACTGGGACTCCTACCTATGCCTACCTACCCATACTGGGACACCTACCTATGCCTACCTACCTACACTGGGACTCGTACCTATGTCTAGCTAACTACTGAAACACCTACCTATGCCTACCTACCTATACTGGGACACCTACCTATGCCTGCCTACCTATACTGGGACTCCTACCGATGCCTACCTACCTATACTGGGACACCTACCTATGCCTACCTACCTATACTGGGACACCTACCTATGCCTAGCTAACTACTGGGGCGCCTACCTACCTATACTGGGACACCTACCTATGCCTACCTACCTATACTGGGACTCCTACCTATGCCTAGCTAACTACTGAAACACCTACCTATGCCTATCTACCTATACTGGGACACTTACCTATCCCTACCTACCTATACTGGGATACCTACCTATGCCTACCTACACGGGGACACCTACCTATGCCTATCTACCTATACTGGGACACCTACCTATGCCTACCTACCCATACTGGGACACCTACCTATGCCTAGCTAACTACTGGGGCACCTACCTATGCCTACCTACCTATACTGGGTCTCCTACCTATGCCTAGCTAACTAATGGGGCACCTACCTACCTATACTGGAACACCTACCTACCTATACTGGGACTCCTACCTATGCCTACCTACCCATACTGGGACACCTACCTATGCCTACCTACCTACACTGGGACTCGTACCTATGTCTAGCTAACTACTGAAACACCTACCTATGCCTACCTACCTATACTGGGACACCTACCTATGCCTGCCTACCTATACTGGGACTCCTACCGATGCCTACCTACCTATACTGGGACACCTACCTATGCCTACCTACCTATACTGTGACACCTACCTATGCCTAGCTAACTACTGGGGCGCCTACCTACCTATACTGGGACACCTACCTATGCCTACCTACCTATACTGGGACTCCTACCTATGCCTAGCTAACTACTGAAACACCTACCTATGCCTATCTACCTATACTGGGACACTTACCTATCCCTACCTACCTATACTGGGATACCTACCTATGCCTACCTACACGGGGACACCTACCTATGCCTATCTACCTATACTGGGACACCTACCTATGCCTACCTACCCATACTGGGACACCTACCTATGCCTAGCTAACTACTGGGGCACCTACCTATGCCTACCTACCTATACTGGGTCTCCTACCTATGCCTAGCTAACTAATGGGGCACCTACCTACCTATACAGGAACACCTACCTACCTATACTGGGACTCCTACCTATGCCTACCTACCCATACTGGGACACCTACCTATGCCTACCTACCTACACTGGGACTCCTACCTATGTCTAGCTAACTACTGAAACACCTACCTATGCCTACCTACCTATACTGGGACACCTACCTATGCCTGCCTACCTATACTGGGACTCCTACCGATGCCTACCTACCTATACTGGGACACCTACCTATGCCTACCTACCTATACTGGGACACCTACCTATGCCTAGCTAACTACTGGGGCGCCTACCTACCTATACTGGGACACCTACCTATGCCTACCTACCTATACTGGGACTCCTACCTATGCCTAGCTAACTACTGAAACACCTACCTATGCCTATCTACCTATACTGGGACACTTACCTATCCCTACCTACCTATACTGGGATACCTACCTATGCCTACCTACACGGGGACACCTACCTATGCCTATCTACCTATACTGGGACACCTACCTATGCCTACCTACCCATACTGGGACACCTACCTATGCCTAGCTAAATACTGGGGCACCTACCTATGCCTACCTACCTATACTGGGTCTCCTACCTATGCTTAGCTAACTAATGGGGCACCTACCTACCTATACTGGAACACCTACCTACCTATACTGGGACTCCTACCTATGCCTACCTACCCATACTGGGACACCTACCTATGCCTACCTACCTACACTGGGACTCCTACCTATGTCTAGCTAACTACTGAAACACCTACCTATGCCTACCTACCTATACTGGGACACCTACCTATGCCTGTTTACCTATACTGGGACTCCTACCGATGCCTACCTACCTATACTGGGACACCTACCTATGCCTTGCTAACTACTGGGGCGCCTACCTACCTATACTGGGACACCTTCCTATGCCTACCTACTTATACTGGGACTCCTACCTATGCCTAGCTAACTACTGAGACACCTACCTATGCCTATCTACCTATACTGAGACACCTACCTATGCCTATCTACCTATACTGGGACACCTACCTATGCCTGCCTACCTATACTGGGACTCCTACCGATGCCTACCTACCTATACTGGGACACCTACCTATGCCTTGCTAACTACTGGGGCGCCTACCTACCTATACTGGGACACCTTCCTATGCCTACCTACTTATACTGGGACTCCTACCTATGCCTAGCTAACTACTGAGACACCTACCTATGCCTATCTACCTATACTGAGACACCTACCTATGCCTATCTACCTATACTGGGACACCTACCTATGCCTACCTACCCATACTGGGACACCTACCTATGCATACCTACCTATACTGGGACTCTTACCTATGCCTAGCTAACTACTGGTGCATAAGGTCGTTGCTTCATTGCGGACAGACCAAATTTGATCAGCTGGACAGTCACTGTTGTTCTTTTATTGAGCTACCACAGCCCGGCGACCATATGGGCTTGAACACCGCCACGGCCTGCACTCTCTCCATGGTGTGCACCAGTCCAGCACGGCCGTCACTATGCAAACAGCTGTTTGCGGTGCGTTACACAGTGAGTTTGGTGTGTCAGTGTGAAGCAGTACTCTGATTGCACTCCCTGATTGATGTATACACATGCAAGATGTTTGAAAGCACTTTAGTCCTGCAAGTTAGCATTCAATAGGCTTGATTCACAAAGCAGTGCTAACTGTTAGCACGCCTGTGAAAACCCCCTTAGCACGTCTAAACGAGCTTTTTGCGCGCACAACTTTACACACGCACTGCACACAGCGCAGGGCGCTCTGTGCGAAGTGCCCATTAAAGCCTATGGGACTTAGCGCGCGCATAGGACTTTGCTCGTGCAAAAGTTTGCGCGCTGTACTTATCGCGCGATCTGATTCAGAAATTCGGTGCCAACCTACTTAGCACCCTGGTTATCATGTTTAAAGACTTTGAGCTTGATTCACAAAGTGGTGCTAACCTACTTAGCACGTCTAAAGTCTTTAGACGTGCTAACCAGGTTGCTAAGTAGGTTAGCACCGCTTTGTGAATCAAGCCCAATGTGAATTCTGCCCTTAAAATGCTGCTTTGCGTCAAACCTATACTGGGACTCCTACCTATGCCTAGCTAACTACTGGGGCACCATCTAAGCCTATCTATCTATACTGGAACACCTACCTACCTATACTGGGACTCCGACCTATGCCTAGCTAACTACTGGGGCACCTACCTATGCCTACCTACCTATACTGGGACTCCTACCTATGCCTACCTACCTATACTGGGACTCCTACCTATGCCTACCTACCTATACTGGGACACCTACCTATGCCTACCTACCTATACTGGGACACCTACCTATGCCTACCTACCTATACTGGGACACCTACCTATGCCTACCTACCTATACTGTGACACCTACCTATGCCTACCTACCGATACTGGGACTCCTACCTATGCCTAGCTAACTACTGGGGCACCTACCTATGCCTATCTACCTATACTGGGACACCCACCTATGCCTACCTACCCATACTGGGACACCTACCTATGCCTACCTACCGATACTGGGACTCCTACCTATGCCTAGCTAACTACTGAGGCACCTACCTATGTCTATCTACCTAAACTGGTACACCTACCTATGCCTACCTACCTATACTGTGACTCCTACCTATGCCTAGCTAACTACTGGGGCACCTACCTAAGCCTATCTATCTATACTGGGACACCTACCTACCTATACTGGGACACCTACCTATGCCTACCTACTTATACTGGGACACCTACCTATGCCTACCTACCTATACTGGGACACCTACCTATGCCTACCTACCTATACTGGGACTCCTACCTATGCCTACCTACCTATACTGGGACTCCTACCTTTGCCTAGCTAACTAATGGGGCACCTACCTATACCTACCTACCTATACTGGGACATTTACCTATGCCTACCTACCTATACTGGGACTCCTACCTATGCCTAGCTAACTACTGGGGCACCTACCTATGCCTACCTACCTATACTGGGACTCCTACCTATGCCTAGCTAACTACTGGGGCATTAGGTCGTTGCTTCATTGTGGACAGACCAAATTTGATCAGCTGGACAGTCACTGTTGTTCTATTATTGAGCTACCACAGCCTGGCGACCATATGGGCTTGAACACCGCCACGGCCTGCACTCTCGCCATGGTGCGCACCAGTCCAGCACGGCCGTCACTATGCAAACAGCTGTTTGCGGTGCGTTACACAGTGAGTTTGGTGTGTCAGTGTGAAGCAGTACTCTGATTACACTCCCTGATTGATGTATACACATGCAAGATGTTTGAAAGCACTTTAGTCCTGCAATTTAGCATTCAATGTGATTTCTGCCCTTTAAACGCTGTTTTGTGTCAAACCTATACTGGGACTCTTACCTATGCCTAGCTAACTACTGGAGCACCTACCTATGCCTATCTACCTATACTGGGACACCTACCTATGCCTACCTACCTATACTGGGACACCTACCTATGCCTACCTACCTATACTGGGACTCCTACCTACCGATGCTGGGACTCCTACCTATGCCTAGCTAACTACTGGGGCACCTACCTACCTATACTGGGACACCTACCTATGCCTACCTACCTATACTTGGACTCCTACCTATGCCTAGCTAACTACTGGGGAACCTACCTATGCCTACCTACCGATGCTGGGACTCCTACCTATGCCTAGCTAACTACTGGGGCATAAGGTCGTTGCTTCATTGTGGACAGACCAAATTTGATCAGCTGGACAGTCACTGTTTTTCTATTATTAAGCTACCATAGCCTGGCCACCATATGGGCTTGAACACCGCCACGGCCTGCACTCTCGCCATGGTGCGCACCAGTCCAGCACGGCCGTCACTATGCAAACAGCTGTTTGCGGTGAGTTTGATGTGTCAGTGTGAAGCAGAACTCTAATTATACTCCCTGATTGATGTATACACATGCAAGATGTTTGAAAGCACTTTAGTCCTGCAATTTAGCATTCAATGTGATTTCTGCCCTTTAAACGCTGTTTTGTGTCAAACCTATACTGGGACTCCTACCTATGCTTAGCTAACTATTGGAGCACCTACCTATGCCTACCTACCTATACTGGGACTCCTACCTATGCCTACCTACCTATACTGGGACTCCTACCTATGTCTATCTACCTGTACTGGGACACCTACCTACCTATACTGGGACTCCTACCTATGCCTATCTACCTGTACTGGGACACCTACCTACCTATACTGGGACTCCTACCTATGCCTACCTACCTATACTGGGACTCTTACCTATGCCTTTCTACCTATACTGGGACTCCTACCTATGCCTAGCTAACTACTGGGGAACCTACCTATGCCTACCTACCTATACTGGGACTCCTACCTATGCCTACCTACCTATACTTGGACTCCTACCTATGCCTAGCTAACTACTGGGGAACCTACCTATGCCTACCTACCGATACTGGGACTCCTACCTATGCCTAGCTAACTACTGGAGCACCTACCTATGCCTACTTACCTATATTGGGACACCTACCTATGCCTACTTACCTATATTGGGACACCTACCTATGCCTACTTACCTATACTGGTACACCTACCTACCTTTACTGGGACTCCTACCTATGCCTAGCTAACTACTGGGGCACCTACCTATGCTTATCTTCCTATACTGGGACACCTACCTACCTATACTGGGACTCCTACCTATGCCTAGATAACTACTGGAGCACCTACCTATGCCCACTTACCTATACTGGGACACCTACCTATGCCTACCTACCTATACTGGGACACCTACTTACCTTTACTGGGACTCCTACCTATGCCTAGCTAACTACTGGGGCACCTACGTATGCCTATCTACCTACACTGGGACACCTACCTATGCCTACCTACATACAAGAATATAATGTCGTTGTTTAATTGTGGACAGACCAAAATCAGCTGGACAGTCACTGTTGTTCTATCACTGATCTACCACAGCCTGGTGACCATATGGGCTTGAACACCACCACGGCCTTCCCTCTCGCCATGGTACGCACCAGTCCAGCACGGCCGTTACTACGCAAACAGCTGTTTGCGGTGCGTTACACAGTGAGTTTGGTGTGTGAGTGTGAAGCAGTACTCTAATTACACTCCCTGATTGATGTATACACATGCAAGATGTTTGAATGCTAAATTGCAGGACTAAAGTGCTTTCAATGTGATTTCTGCCCTTAAAACGCTGCTTTGCGTCAAATCCAGATTTTTCCCCAGGACTTTTGGCGTCTATTCCACTCCGCCATGCCCCCCTCCAGGTGTTAGACCCCTTGAAACATATTTTCCATCACTTTTGTGGCCAGTATAAATGTTTCTAGTTTTCAAAGTTCGCATCCTCATTGAAGTCTATTGCGGTTCGCGAAAGTCCGCGCGAACTGACCCTTTTGCGGAAGTTCGCGAACCTAAAATTGGAGGTGCAGGCCATCTGTGATAAGTGGTACAAGTAGTCCTGACAAACCGCAGGTAAATAGGCTAGTGACAAGCAGATTGGCGCTAGCCTGGCGGTATTTTGCTGGGGGGCTAGTAGCTGCAGCATAATGGTACATAGGCATGTCATTGTGCACAGGAGGGGGGTACACATTACAGGAGGAGGGAGCTGCACAGATTTCCTGCAGATTTCATGCTGAAATCTGTGTGCACTACACTAGCTGCAATGTATCACTCTGATCACAGAGGAATCTATCTGATGACCATCTGCCAGTGTATGAGTGCCTTAGTACTAGGTATACACGATTATTATTCATTTATAAAGCGCCAACATATTCCATGGTGCTGTACAAAGTAGGAAAACAAACAAGGGGTACATAATAATACAGACAATGATATACATCAAATATGGACAATGGTACAAAATACAGAACTGGTGTTTACAATGACAGCTGTAACATGATGAATAACAGAGTCCAAGCTTTGAAATGAACATCAAATTCCAAGACGCAAAATAATAATAATTATTGTAGAAATTTGTATAGCGCCTTTCTCCTGTCGGACTCAAAGTATTTGCGAGGCAACCACTAGAGCGCACTCAGTAGCAGTGTTAAGGAGACTTGCCCAAGAAACTCCTTACTGAAATAGGTGCTGGCTTACTGAACAGGCAGAGCCGAGATATGAACCCAGGTCTTCTGTGTCAGAGGCAGAGCCCTTAACCATTACACTATCCAGATGGGGGTGAGAGAACTCTGCTCTTGCGAGCTTACAGTCTAAAGGAATGGGGGGAAATAAGAGGTGGGGAAGTGTGCAGTATACATACATACAGGCAGTGCATGTTTAGTTATCTACTAAATATTAAAGTTGCTTGGTATGTGGTGCTGAGTGTTAGAGTGCGAATGTTTACAGACTACTTTTGAAGATCCAGGTTCAAATCCCAGTGCAGGCATTAATTCATTTGACACTCTCGAGTCAGAGATAACATGAAAAAAATCCTCAGAGCTAATATCCAGTTGGTGAGCTGGTGCAGAGCATTAGTATTTATGTGATGTTCCAGCAGTGTGCTGGAGACTCTGGTTCTAGTCCTGAGCATTCTATTTTAATTTGTGAAATCTTTGTGCTCTTGAAATATGATGGACGAGCAGATATAGGCAGGAGAAGGAGATAGCTCAGTCGTATGAGTATCTGATAGCAGTGCTGAGAGCTGGAGTTCAAGCTAGTCTACTTGTGAAATATGATGGACGAGCACAAATAGTCAGGAGAAGGAGATAGCTCAGTCGTATGAGTATCTGACAGCAGTGCTGAGAGCTGGAGTTCAATCCTAGTGGAGATTCTTGTTATCTCTTTGTCAAGCTAGTCTACTTGTGAAATATGATGGACGAGCACAAATAGTCAGGAGAAGGAGATAGCTCAGTCGTATGAGTATCTGACAGCAGTGCTGAGAGCGCGAGTTCAATTCTGGTGGACATTCTTGCTCTAATCTTGTTATCTCTTTGTCAAGCTAGTCTACTTGTGAAATATAATGGACGACCACATGTATTCAGGAGAAGGAGATAGCTCAGTCGTATGAGTATCTGACAGCAGTGCTGAGAGCGTGAGTTCAATTCTGGTGGACATTCTTGCTCTAATCTTGTTATCTCTTTGTCAAGCTAGTCTACTTGTGAAATACAATGGAGGGGCACATGTATTCAGGAGAAGGAGATAGCTCAGTCGTATGAGTATCTGACAGCAGTGCTGAGAGCCTGAGTTCAATCCTGGTGTAGATTCTTGTTATCTCTTTGTCAAGCTAGTCTACTTGTGAAATATAATGGACGAGCACATGTTTTCAGGAGAAGGAGATAGCTCAGAGGTAAAGGTCTCTGACAGCAGTGCTGAGAAACCTGAGTTCAATCCTGGACTCTGACAGCTCTGCTGAGACACCTGAGATCCACGCCTCTGAGTGAAGACCTTGTGGCCCATGGACAAGCCACCACAGCTCCTGAGTCCCAGGTACGAGAGGGGTGCCTGTAACATATGTCAATGACACCAGATAGCATGGGGCCTCTTCCCTTCACCCCAGCCTATGTGGTCTATCCATCTGACAATATTTGGAGTGGGCTGTCTTACTCAAGACAGCCCACTTTCATACTTAGTAAAAAATTTCCCCTTTTTTTTTTTTTTTTTTTCCCCCCCCATCTCACCTCACACACGTCTCCTTCCTACCACTTAGGTAGGTAGGTAGCCCAACTAATAATGTACCTAAGTACATTATTTCCTCCAAGTTAAACTTGCCTAGTTAGGGGATTGAACTCAGGTCTCCAGCACAGCAGGTCAGACCTCCAATCACCTGAGCCACCAGCTCTGGTCATGAACACATCTCTTCGTCCATCATACTTGACATACAGATTGCTCTTTGGGGAATACTGAAGTGTTATCATTCATATTAAATTGACTGCCCCTTATGCACACAAACCTTTGTCCTAATTCCAATTGAAATAATTTATCCATGGTTATAAATGCAACACTCACGCAACGGAAAATGAACTCAAATTTCCCACAGATAAATTCTAAGGTTTTCTACAACTGTCCATTGTAATGTTTAAAAGACCCAGCTCAGAAAAGACCACCAAATAAATAAATGTAGGCGGCTTTGAACCCATGTGAAAACAAAGGCAGTCCAATCTTTCAGCTCCAAGCTACTGTATCTTCTCAAGAAAGAAGCACTCATACATTTTGGTAATCGTGGTCTCTTCTGGAAAAGAAGAGCTCATATCATATGGGTATATTGCAGTAAGGCTGTCCATGTCTGCAGACCAGTAATATAAATGATATCTGAGGTGGACACAAAGGAAGCAGTGAATCAGAATCATAGATCGCTCCAGTACAAGCTTATAACACCCCTGTTTCTACCTTCAGTGATGAACTTTCCATTTTTTATGCTGCACCACTTTTGCTTTTCGCTGGTTTATTTGCAATTTTAGATTTCTTTGACCTGAAACATTTTTTTCCCTTTCTCATGCTCCTTATAACATAAGTAAAAACAGGATTACAGCCATTTTCACCATCTTAGCACAAAAAAATAACCTAAATATGTCAGTGACTCAAGTATTCTGTTGACTCAGTACTTCATTGAAGCACCTTTCGCAGCAGTCACAGGCTGTGGTCTGATTGGAGAGTCACACACCTGGATTTGGGTATTTTCTGCAAGTAGATCCCCTCAAGCTCTAGAAGGTCAGATGTATAGTACTGGCAGGCAGTTAGCTGCAAGTATTTTAAGATCGGTCTAAAGGTTTTAGATTGTGCAAAGTCTGGGCTCTTCCATATGTTCCTGTTTTGTGCCTGGGTCCCCCGTCCCATTGGAAGAAGAACCTGTAGTGCAGTTTGAGGTCCAGAACTTTCTAGAGCAAGCATCCATTATCACAAAACTCCAATTTTGGAAATAAAAATGAAATCAATCTCCCCAATGAAGGACATCAGCTCTGTGCAGCAAATTGCTCATAATAAAATATGGGATTTGATGGAGTCACATCTGAGCACTACGGTAGCTCAGATGTGACTCTTTGGGGGGGGGGGGGGGGGGGGTGTTACAGCCTGTCCAGCTTCAGTACCCAGCGCCCTACCAAGCATCCGCCTGGTACAGGAGAGCAGCTGTCCATCTAAGGCCAGTTTTAAACCTGGCCTGTGCATTTGTGGTGCAATGCCCCAGCCCCGTTGCAGAGTGCGTCAACAGAGTTATATGCAGAGAGCCCCCGGCACGCCACTCGCCCAGTGACATTCTTCCTGCTGGATAGGAAAGAACGTCACTGGGATTCCCTGGTTTTCCCATTGTTCAGCACATGTGCACCGGACTGCCAACATGTTTAAAATTTCTACATCACCCTTTGACTTACATTACTTCTGCCGCTACGTCGTTGCAGAAGTCAGATTGTAACGTTGACTTTGTAACAGCTCGGTGGCGGATCAGACACTTCCAATGCGACATGGTAAGTGTGCTAGGCCCCATTGCCTAGCACTTAGGTTCTCAACGTGTAGTACGCGTACCCCAGGGAGTACTTCTGATGGTTTCAGCATGCACTGAAATGCTCATAGGCTTGAAGGAGTGTTTATTTATCTTTGTATGTGTCAGAGTGGTGCAACTAAATATTTTTAATTAAAAAAATGTTTGGTTTGGGTACACTTTAACCAAGAACAACAAATTTAGAGTTTAAGAAAATTATAAATCTTATTTAAACAACACGGATGTGTATTTTAGCTAATTAAAAGCAATAATAAATGCTTGGAAATAGTTTAGGAACCAAGTATCATGTACTAGGAATAAATATATATTTGTCAAGGGTTACCTGTGATAATGTTTACTATGCTAGGGGGTACTTGGTGAGTACAGGGTTTTAATAGCGGTACATACCAATAAAATGTTGAGAAACACTGGCCTAGCACACGCAGCAACACGGGTTTGCAGGCCAGGAGAGCTAGACCAGAACTTTGCAGGGCCTAAACAAGAATTGAGAGCTAATGTAGAACAGCCATCTTTGTAGAGATAACCTCTATGTATCTCTTTTTTCCACCTATCTTTTGCTGCCATTAGCAGAAATACCTGTGCCATGTGCAGCCTTGTATGCAACCTTCTCATTCTATGTAAACTCACCTCATTCCATTAGGCCAGGGTCACACTTAGCAGAATTTTATGAGTTTTCCCCATAGCACATAGCAGAATCGCATGTGTTTTCCACTAAGTGTGACCCTGGCCTTATAAGTTGGGATAGTCAATGAAATGGAAATAATTCTGAATAAAGGCTAAGATCACACATGTCCATGCAGAAAATCATCAGTTGTCTGCTTTGGATTTTTTTTTTTTGCTTTTTTCCTCAGTTTGCACTTTTTCACCATAGAAAAGCATTGAATGCAGTATGCAAAAAGAATGAACTTGTTGAGCGATTTAACCTCCCTGGCGTTCTATTAAGATCGCCAGGGAGACTGCGGCGCAGTATTTTGATTTTTTTTTTTTCTTTTAATCATGTAGCTAGCTTAGCGCTAGCTACATGATTACCCCCTCCCTGCCGCATCCCTCCCACCCCTCTAATCGCCGCCGGCGCGCATGCCCATAAAGAAATCCCGTTCTGAACGGGATTTCCCCATCGCCATGGCAACAAGCGGAATGATGTTATCGACGTTGTGACATCACAGGGAGCCCCGATCCAACCCTCAGCGGTGCCTGGCACTGATTGGCCAGGCTGCGCACTGGGTCTGGGGGGGGGCGCCTGTTACGCGGCGGATCGGCGGCGATTGTCCCTAACACGCAGCAAGCAAAGTGCTTGCTGCGTGTTTTAAAAACACAATTATGCAAATCGGCAGTTATGGACGAAATAAGCCATCCATACCGCTAAGGAGGTTAAAAGCACATCTAAAAACTCATTAAAAACCGCATTCCAATTTTTTTGTGTGCGGCCTATCATGTGCGTTTTTCATGCGTTTTCTAAAACGCGTGTGATTCAAATACGTGTGACCCTGGCCTAATACAAAATTATGCAAATTTAGTAGTTCCAACTCAAGCTGCATACATTTTCATACAAAATTTGCCTAGTTCTGTATGATTTGCATAAATTATTTGTATGTTACTGACTACCGCTATTCTACGGGTAGCAATCCCGCTAATTCACTCTCATAATCCACTGACTGCCTACCTGAACAGAGGTTTTCACAAACATTTCTCTGATGACCACAAGCTTTATGCCCGACATACACACTGATCCCTCTGTACTCCGTGAGATGCCGCTAGCGCAGGGGTGTCAAATTCAAATACAAAGTGGGCCAAAATTGAACACTGGGACCGAGTCCTGGGCCAATCTCAATGTCTAGTGGCCAGCTCCCTTATAAAGTCCCCTGAGGTCTAATGGACCCCTCGCTACCCTATACAGTTCCTTGGTGTCCAATGGCAACTCTCCCTTCCCCTGTACAGTTCCCTAGTGTCTAGTGGCTACCTCCCCCCCCCCCCCCCCCTCCATACAGTTTCCTTGTGTCTAGTCCCCCCATTTTTCTTAACTATAGAGTTGACTGGTGTCTAGTAACCCTCTCCCCCCCCCCCCCCAATACAGTTTTCTGGTGTCTAGTGCTTTCCCTTATATGGCTTCCCTGGTGATCTAGGGCTTCTCCTATAGCTTCTAAGGTGGTATAGAGTGGGCCGAAAAGAAAACAAACATCTGCAGAGCTTGTCGAGCATGTGCAGATTATGCAGCCAGGTGACAAACCACATCCCATCATCTGACCAAACTGCTTTAACATATGTTACATAACATATTTATAATTACATCACACGTGATTTTTCTACGATTTTAAACAGTCTCATAATCAGCACAGTGCACTTTAGTGTAGAGTAAAGCCCATCCCTGTCCTGATCACTGATTCTGCTTCCAGGCATCAAACCACAAAGTGTCAGAAACGTCACCAGTGGTCCTCCTGTGCAGTGATGCATTGGTGGTAACATCTTACAGGATGCACCAATTCTGATTCAAAGGCAGCAGGCTTATTTCAGAGTGAAATTTATTAAGGAGGCGATGGCTGTGTTTTTTTTTTTTTTTTTTTTGGGGTGGTGGGATGGAACATATGTTGCCAGTGCTATAGGCATTGGTTTGTTTTGTGTGTATTTTTTTTTGGGGGGGGGGGGGGGGGGGAGTGTATTATGCAGGCAGCATTGAGTTTTTTTTTTTTTTTAAATCTTTATCTAAGGCCCCTTTTACACAGGCAACTGATAGACAGTGAACTCACCACCTGTCAGCTGCTCTCCGCACCAGCCAAGCGCATGTTAGCACTCGTGCCAAATGCATTTAAATTGCACTGGCGAGCAGCAGACGGGATGCTTAACTGCTCGGCAATGACACAGTTCAGTCGCCCATCTCAATAGAGCCTTAGGCCACATACACACATCAGACCATAGTCTTTTGATAATGAAAGATCACAGACCAAGTTTACCCCCTTCCATGTAGTATGAGAGCCATACCTACACAGTCTATTCTATGGAGCTGAACTCCACATCAGAAAAAAAATCTTTGCAAGATGCTGCACACACAGATGCTGTACAGACACAAAAGATCAGTATTTGCAAAAGATCTGTTCCTGCCAAAGATCCATTCCTGCAAATTGCATTCATAGTCTATGAGATCTGCAGATCATCATACACACCTTGTTTAACTGACATTCATCTGCAGATCAGACAATTATCTGCAGATCTGAAAATCCATCCTGGTGGATCTGATCTGCAGATGAATGTCTGTTAAACAAGGTGTGTATGAGGATCTGCAGATCTCATAGACTATGAATGCAATTTGCAGGAATGGATCTTTGGCAGGAACAGATCTTTTCCAGATACTGATCTTTTGTGTCTGTACAGCATCTTTGTGTGCAGCATCTTGCAAAGATTTTTTTTCTGATGTGGAGTTCAGCTCCATAGAATAGACTGTGTAGGTATGGCTCTCATACTCCATGGAAGGGGGTAAAATTGGTCTGTGATCTTTCATTTTCCAAAGACTATGGTCCGATGTGTGTATGAGCCTTTACAGTGAGATTTTTTTTTTTTCTTTGGCATTGTGTGTGTGTAAGATGTTGCCAGTGCTATAATTTTGTGGGATGGGGCGGAGAAGTGTAAATAGTAAGCCATCATCTGCTTTGGACAGGAAGGTTATTTTGTAGGCTGTGCTCAGTTTGAACAAGGGCTGGTTCACACTTGACGCTTTTTCAGCGCTTTACTGATCTGCGATCAGCTAAGCGCTGCTACTAATGTATCCCTATCTAAATATTCTTCACACTGCGGCATTTACCTATTTCAATCAATCGCAAGAGTGCTGCATGCAGTGTCTTTGGGGTGATGGCGATGTGATTCTCGTTCTATTGATGGGAATCACAAGCGCAAATTGCACTTAAATTGTGAGATTTTGCCGCTGAATTGCAAACACGGAACAAATGTGATCGCGGGGCAATGGAGGAGAAGCGGCAAGTGTAAACTAGCCCTTAGGGTTCCTTTTTAAACAGAAGAGAGCATATTGTTACCAGTTGTGAAGTAAAGCATTGCTTTAGACAGCCTCACTAGTGGCAGTGTGTGGTCACATAGAATCTGACATGGACAATGCCAACTGAATAACAAGACAAGACACAAAACATGTAGGCCCAGTGCACACAAAAAACCACTAGCAGATCCGCAAAACAGTAGAGGTTTTTGAAGCAGATTTCAGAGCGATTCTATGCATGTTTTCTAAACATGCCTAGCATTTTTTGGAATGTTTTTGTGTAGCAGATTTCATATTTTGTTACAGTAAAGCTGTTACTGAACAGCTATTGTAACAAAAACACCTGGAAAACCGTTCTGATTTAGCATTTTTCCACTTTCCTAGACTTTAAAGGAATACTTAAAGGGCTGTGCCCTCCCTCCTGCTGATGTCACCAGGAGTGTACGGCGCATTCCCAATATGGTCTGTGCCTGCACAGTACGCTCCTGGTGACATCAGCAGGTTCGAGGACATGGCAACGCAGGCGCAGTGGTTTTCAGACTTTAAAGTCTGAAATTCCAGAAGTGAACCTGAGATGGGGCCAGAACATCGGTGAGTGGCTGCACGGGCACAGGATGTCTGCGGGGGACCGTTAGAAGCCTCTGGTAACTTCATCTCATTTTCCCCCGACTCCTCCTACAGTATCCCTTTAAGTGAAAAAAAAAAATGATCTTTACTCACCCAGGGCATCCCTCAGCCCCCTGAAGCTGTATGGTGCCCTCGCAGCCCCGCTCCGATCGTCCTGTCCCCGCCGGCGGCTACTTCTGGGTTCGGCGACAGCCGCCGACAGGCTGGGAACGCGAGTGATTCTCCACATATCACCCTCTATGCTGCTACAGTGTGTGTGCGAGGGGGCTGAGGGATGCCCCGGGTGAGTAAAAATCTTTTTTTTTTCCACTTACGTATTCCTTTAACATTGAGGCAGAAGTGCCTCAGAAATCAAAAAACAGTGCTGCAGCCCCTGAGTTTCTGTTTGTGAAAAAAAACGATCCGCTCTGGTGTGCACCAGCCCATTCACTTTCATTAGCCAAGCGGTTCTCCCCCTGCATGCTCCAGAACCGCTCTGGCGTGCACCAGCTCTGACTGTATATTGCGCTTTTTTCCTGGTGGACTCAAAGCACCCGAGCAGCAGCCACTAGAGTGTGCTATATAGGCAGTAGCAGTGTTGCCCAAAGTCTCCTTATTGGATAGGTGCTGGCTTACTGACCAAGAAGAGCCAAGATTTGAACCCAGATTTGGTCTCCTGTGCCAGAGGCCTTACCACTACACTATAAAGGAAAAGTGATTTCAAGCAAGTCAAGAGCTAATGCACAGCAAAGATCTGTATTATTAGAAATGCTTGTTTGGGGGCAGGTTAAAGCTGCAACACTTATTACAAAAATCACTCAGTGGAGGTAATGTGTGTTTTATTCTCAGAAGGAAATCTCTTGTGCGTACATTTTCTTCTTTATACAGGTTACCTGTTTGTATAAAACACTATAACCCCATAAACATAAATTCAATGCTTACAACTCTAACCGCAAATCACTGCAGTGGTCCTGTTCCCCCTGCACTTTATAACAACCATTCTCTTCAAAGTGCACATGATATGAAGACCACCTCAGGATTTATACTTACCTAGGGCTTCCTGCAGTCCCCCGTAGTCCTCCTGGTCCCTCAGATTCTGTCCAGTTTCCTCCTCTCTCCCACAGTCTGGCCCGATAAACTCCTGACCTGGCCCAGTCACAGGCCACTGTGCATGTGCATTCCTGACCCTGTGCACCCCCTGATCACGCTTCTGTAGCCGGAAGTGTTCTGTACATCTGCAATTCACAAAGACTAACTGCACTTGCGCAGAATGCTCCCGACAACAGGTGCACAATCAGATGGTGTGCACAGCCAGAATCACATGTGCAGCAGTCTATGACCCTGCAGGATTGCAAGCCCCACAGCAGCGCAACAGAGGGGGCTGGACAGAATATAAGCTGCCAAGACTGACTACATGTGGCTGGAGGAAGCCCCAGATAAGTACAAATACTGAGGTGTTCTTCATCTCAGGTTTCCTGTAAAGTACACCTGTCAATACTGAGCTACGGAGGCCGCCATATTTACCAAAATACTGTTCCTTGGCTGTAATGCTGATCATCTGCAAATCACCTGGAAGAAGTATTTATAGATCAGGTGCTGATATTTCACGTTCCTGATCTCTAATACCCATTTGGCTGCCATTAATTCCTCACCAGTACTGCTTCCCTAAATCTGGAACCAAACCCTAACTGCCACATATTGTTCCATTTGTGCTAAAGGCAATACCTCCTCCACGGATGACGACCCCCACCTTCCAGTAGCTGTGCGCAAAGTTTTCCTGATTGGTCAGCAGTTGGTAAGAAATAATTAAAGATTACCATCTTAGTCAAGAACTGATACAGGTCCTTTTCTATACAGAGAATATAGTCTCTTTACTTCCTGATCAAGTTCTCTTAACATTTTGCTGTTCACTGAACAGTGCTGTGAATACTGGCCAATCAAGTAAAAAGTCAGTGCAGGCCATCACTTGTTGCTGGGTAGACTTCCCATCACAGATGTCCAGCTGTGAAAAACCGACTTGCAGCTGGCAGGCAGTGGAACCTTCCCTTTCTAATGACGCATGCACAAACTCGGAGAAGGGCGATAGCTGCCTTATACTCATTTCAGGCAATAGGAGCCAGCAAAAGGACTAACAACATTTTAATAAATATAAAATTACAGATCGGGAAATGTATATTTCATGCTGTAAACGCATCTGTCCTTCAAAGCAATGCAGTCAGGAAAACTGGCATTTCAGTAATGGCAAGTCTACTTCCACTTGAGGACCATTTCATAAAAAAAACCTAAGTAAATACTTGGATATATTTTCCCAGCTATGCTGGGCAGCATTAACTAACCACAACAATGCTGCAAAGTATAAAAAAGCAGCGATGCCCACTGCAAACAAACATATGCTAACTCTCATAAGTAGATCTTGTAGTATTATAATAAAACAAACAAAAAAAACCTAACAAGGGGGAGATACTAAGTGGTCCTTATTGCAAGGTATTTGTTAGCTGTAGAAGAGCTTGGAATCCGGTGAAGAGGTCTGTACAGTTGGATGGAATCTGACAAGGTTGGAGGATCAGAAGGACTGAGGTTAAAAGGGACTGATTAGTTCTTGTTGCCAATGAAATTAAGAATGCCATTCACTACATCCAGTGTCTCATCTCTGATAAGCACTATGTCGTAAGACTGCAGAAACTGATCCGTCAGCTCCTCAACCTGAGAGAGAGAGAGAGAGAAGAAAATTAATCCTATACAATAAAATGCAAGTGTCCCTGCGTCATCAACTGAATGGTTGTGTGTCCCTGGCTTTTTTGTACTGAGCATGTGCGCAGCCAGGGCAGTTAGGACACAGGGCCAGATCTGACAGTTTGCTGTGTGTGGTTCACAGAGGTTCTCATTGCATTGTGGGAAATAACAGCTTTTTCCAACTGCCAAGCAAGCAGCTCCCTGTGGGCATATACTTCAGACAGTGGTGGGGGAACGAGCAAGTGGGACGTGTATGTGCGCACATTGCGGGGGGTAGCGGCTGTGATCTTTAACGGGCGGGCCTTTTTACTAGTGGTTAGATAATTGAGCAATGTAAAGGATAATGCACAATTTGTGGTGTTTGGATCTACTATGACTGGAACTAAACACAGAAGACCTAAAACAACCAGCCCTGACCTAAAATGCTAGAAGTGGCCTTTTATTTATAAACTAGAAATCAGCTCCTGCAATTTAGCATGGTTGGCTGGTCTCTCCCTCTTCATCCTAGCGTCCAGCTGGCCAGGAAACAACTGAAGAGGTATGAATGTACTGAAGTTATATACCCTGCCTGCCTGCCTACTGATTATGCTAATCTTTTAATGGTGGGCTTAGACAGGTCAATCGGCGGCTCGATTAGCCGCCGGATCGACCCCAGCCGCATTCCCACCGGCGGTCCTTGTCAGCCGCTCGATTCCCTGCATTATCCGCCGGCGGGAATCGAGCGGGCGCGGGTCGAGCGGCATGATCGGGCCAGCTGAATATTATCAGCTGGCCGGATCAGCTAGTCGATACACGGTACAGAACCGTACAGTGTATCCCCAGCATAACTAGCTTCCTGTCCAGTTACATTTGCAGGGAGACAAGTCTCAGGGTTGCTGTCCTGAGGACGTCCTGGGAAAGTTCTGTATGATTACTTGAATTGTCTTTCTCTACTTGTATTGTTTTTCCTTGTTATTATTTCTCAGCAATGGTATGCATATTCAATTTATCTCATTGATCGATGTCATTGCTCAACTTATTGCATAAATGTTTGTAAACTTATTTTGAAAAATTTCAATAAAACTTGAAGTTTACAAAAAATAATCTGTTGGGCCTCATACTACATGGAAGTGGTAAAATTGGCCAAACACGTTATGAGGTGCGTAGGCAACTTTAAAGTGTACCCGAGATGAACAAAATGACACTTACCTGGGGCTTCCCCCAGCGCGCTTCAGGCCGGTGGCTCCCTCCCTGTCCTCCTGGGCCGCCTCGATCCTCCAATAGCCTGCACGGTAAATCCACCGGTTGGGGTGAGTTGGCGTATGCGCAGTCTGGCCACATGGAACACTGACTGCGGGACTTACCGTGCTGACTATCGGAGTAGCCAGGTGGCCCAGGAGGACAGCAAGGGAGCCATCAGCCTGAAGCATGCTGGAGGAGGCCCCAGGTATGCAATTTTTTTGTCTCATTTCAGGTTTCATTAACTCTGTGAATGGTGTATATCGGGCGTAGGAAGGAGGTCTCTCCTGCATCTGCCTTCCTCAGTGATTGTAGAATACAAGTGCTTCCCCTGAAGAATTAGCCCTTCTCCCAATGGGTTATATTTGTTCACTTGCAAATCAGTGCTGAGTAACTGCAGAGGCAGCAAGAGCACTTCCCACACAGGAGGAACTGGGCTCAGTGCTGTGCTATACCCACAACTAGTGCTTACTGCTCTTTTCATTCATATTACATAATTCCACCATGTGTGCAAATTGAATGTACTTTGGATCACAATTGCACGGAAGTGCATGTGGCTGGTTGAGTATCGTACTGCCTACAGTTTGCATTATATTGCACACAAGGTGAAATGATCTGCATCTCTTTGAGCATGACTAGAAATGGTGACAGGAGGCCAAAGGAAGCAGCGGTGTGAGGGAGTAAAGGGTGGCCACAATACAAGATGGGCTCAAGTCTCATTTTCCACATAAAGATTCACAATGACTGCTAGCCCCTCCCACACGGGGCTGCCAATTGTGAATCCCAATGAAATAACACAATATCCTCTTGTTTTTTTTTCAGTCCTCAATCATGTGACCCATTCAAGCCAATGGAAAGCCGGAAACTCACTGCTTATAGTAACAGAGTTAAACACTGCTAAAAACGTATTCATGGGCATTTTTTTTTCTTTGTTTCATGGAATTCTGTGATGAACAGTTATAATTGGGCAAGCTATACAGCGGCGATCTTTCGCCACTTTATAAATAGTCACCTCTGTGTTATAGCCACAGTATCAGCAGTACAGCCAAACAAGGAGCGGCTTTCATGGTCCATTCAGGACAGTTTATAGCAGCCCAGACAGCCAAATTATCCCAGGGAAAAACTTAAAACAGAAGGTATTTGTGATAATTCAGGTTGGAGTGAGCATATGAGGTCTCCCACAATGCATCACTGCGGAATATGCAAATCATCCCTGGTTGTCCCTGTAAACTAGCCACACCTTCAGAACCGCTGGAATGCAATGATGTGTCAGCTTGTTAATTGTACAGAGCCACAATCATCCAACATGTATACAGACTGTTTCAGATTGTTTGATCCTCATCAGTGCATGACATGAATTAATATGGCTCTATGGAGTAAAACTTGAAACACCCAGAGTTACAGACTACCCAGCAAGCTCATGGTGAACCAGAACTCCTAGGAGTGTTTAAGACGTTACAAAGGACCAAAAAGCCCCCTTACTAAAATTATCACAAATACTTTGTTTTAAGAAGGCAAACTTTTGTTTTGCTTAACATTTTAGTAAGAGGGCTTTTTTTTTTGTCTTTAGTAGTCCCTTACACATTCCATTTAGCACTGTCTACGTTGTGATTTTGGTGAATTTTTTTAGTAAATAAAGAGAAAAACGTTCCAGACATTTTCCTTCTTTACTACCTCTGACTGCAGAAACATTTATGATTATATTGGAATGCTTGCAATGCAGGGTCAGGTTGTAGACTACATAATAAACACAGAGCAGTGGGTGAATGGAATCTGATTTTGTTGCTGACAATCCCGCTTTTAAATACATACTAGATATGCTAGATACAGCATCATGTTCTATAATCTATATGATACATCATATCCTCACCTTGTCATTGAGGAAGCCAATTCTGAGGATATTTTCCACATTGGTGACTCCTTCTGCCATTGTGAGGTCGCCTAGCGTGTCTCCGAGGAGGAGGATGTTATGTCGGTGGCTGATCTGCTGGAAATATTCCGTGTCTGTCAAGACTGAATTGTTCTTGTTATAGGTGTGAATGAGTTTTCCTTTAAATCCAGTTAGGAAACCCTAAGAGGGAAAATAACACATCCATACATAAAGTATACATCACACATTTCCAGCATGAAGTACTTGATGACATTCCATCCTGTCATCCAAAAGTGTCATCCAGAGTCAAGTGTCTCACTAACTGATATTATGTCTAGTCTGTATAAACGGAAAGTGATCTGAACAATAGTTCTTCTCATCAGCACAGGAGCTGCACTAAAGGGATAATGGACGTGTGTGTTTATGATGCAGTCTTATCTGCTACCAGTAGCATGTATTCTTGTGCAAGGTATACTTTAAAGTGCATTTCCAGTCATAGAAAAGAGCCCACAGCTTATTAAGAAATGTAATGGTTTTAATTCAATATTGCAATTATTTTCTAAATGCTGCTATTCACAAGTGCTAGGTTATAATCTCTGGCTCTTTCTGCTCCTTACATAACTTTTGAATGTGTAACTTAACCACTTCACCTCCAAGGGTTTTTAAAAATAATGAAAATTTCATTTTTCTATGGGAAGGTGTATAATAGGGTATTTGGTTGTGGTTTTACTTTTTGGCCACCAGATGGAGATACAGAGTTAGTGTGTTCTAAAAATAGAAGACAGAAACTAATCTATTTGATCCCATAGAGCAGTGATGGCTAACCTTGGCACTCCAGCTGTGGTGGAACTACAAATCCCATCATGCCTCTGCCTCCCTGAGTTATGCTTAGAGCTGTCAGAGTATTGCAATGCCTCATGGGACTTGTAGTTCCACCACAGCTGGAGTGCCAAGGTTAGCCATAACTGCCATAGAGCCTTTCCGGTCCTCTCTCCGTGCCCTCATTCCACTGCTGTCTCCCAGTTGGGCCAACTAGTCGAATATGCCTGCTTCAGAAGTATTTGTGTCCTTGACTACTTTTGAAGAACAGTGGGTCTGTACTGTGTGTGTGTGTGTGCGTGTGCGTGCGTGTGCGTGCATGTATGCACGCACGCACGCACACACACAGAGTCTCGGAGGCACAGCATTTCAACAGGGGACAATGGTGAACCAAGGGCATGGAGAGATGACCAGGAAGCCTGTATGGGATCTAGAGCCTTCCCTCTACATAGGTGAGTAATATAACTTTTTTTTCCACAGTTGCTTCAGATGTGCTTTAAATTGGATCTATACTGTTTCAAGTAAAACTGAAAATCACATCTGTTGAAAAGCCCAGGCCCAGCTAAAAAACAAAAAACTCCCTAAAATAATCCCTTATGAAGTCACCAGACACAAATGATCCTGCTTACTTCGGTAAAGTCTCCATATTGTTGCTCTGTTCTAGGCTAGGACTACGCTCCTTCCCACTGTGTGAAGGTGGAGCTGCAAATCCAACAATGTTTACAGATGGACAAGTGTAAAAATTACTCGACAACAGGGGTGCCCACACTTTTTTGGCTCGCGAGCTACTTTAAAATTTGCAGAGCCCAGGAGATCTACCAACATTTAGGTAGCAGGTATATGGGTCTTCAGTATAGGTAGATAGGTATAGGGGCCTTCAGTATAGTTAGCCAGGTATAGTGTAGTTAGGTGTAGGGGCCTTCAGTATAGTTAGCCAGGTATAGTGTAGTTAGGTGCAGGGGCCTTCAGTATAGTTAGCCAGGTATAGTGTAGTTAGGTGCAGGGACCTTCAGTATAGTTAGCCAGGTATAGTGTAGTTAGGTGCAGGGGCCTTCAGTATAGTTAGCCAGGTATAGTGTAGTTAGGTGCAGGGACCTTCAGTTTAGTTGCCAGGTATGGAGTAGTTAGGTGTGGTGCCTTAAGTATAGTTAGCCAGGTATAGTGTAGGTAGGCGTAGGGGCCACTCACCTCCCTCCAGTTCCAGCGGCGGTGTCTGGGGCTCCTCCTGGTCTTCCCTCCATCAGCCGCGCTGCGAGTGCCTCCGGAGTCCGGCGAGTAAAGGGGGCGGCGAGCAGCGTGCATTGCGCCCAGGCCCAGCGCCGCCCCCAGCTATGACGTCGCGGCCGCGTCCTCTCCCGCTGTACCACCCTTCTCCTCTCCGCCTCTTGTTCTAATTGGCCAGCGGCTGGCAGCAGATTCTGCCAGCTGCCAGCCGCAAAATGTTACATGACCCCGATCTACCAAATAGGCGGTCACGATCTACCGGTAAATCGCGATCAACCTATTGGGCACCCCTGGAAAGTCCCCATTATTCAGAATTCAGGAACCTGGAAGTCTCAACTCACCAGCAAGCCAGAGGGATAACGGGGACCTTCTTTCAGGGGGTTTTAGAGGCATTTAAAATACTGAGCCTCCAGCGATGTCTTGTAGCCTCCCTGCAGCTCCTAGCAGCTTTCCAGCGCCAGGTAAAGAAGCTGGCGTGTCACCTGACCCAATGCAGGTCATGTGACACGCTGGCTTACATGCAGAGGATGACAGAAAGCTGCAGGGAGACTACAAGACATAGCTGGAGGTTCAGTGAGTATTTCAGGGGGGAGGTTTGTGCTGTTTAGGCTGGTTGCTTAAGCAAGCACATGTATCCAGCATCAGGCGATCCCTGCCAGTGCCAGATACCGGGTACTCTGCTGTATTTCTCAGAGCTCAAAACGTGTCCACTCCTTTAAACTTTGTTATGGAGATCTTTACTTTTATTTTATTTGTATTTATTTATTCGTATTGATCAGCTCTGTGGGGGGCTCTGCATTACACTTACCTCCTCATCAAAGTCCATGTAGTTGGAGACCACCTTAATATTGGAATGGTAGACTCCTGCCTGGCGGATGATCTCCTCCAGAACATCCCCAATGCCAGCCGAGAAGATGAACAGCGGAATCTCACGCTGGTGCAGGGTGTCAAAAAACAGCTGAAAACCTTCCCTGGAGGAAGACAGGAGAAGAACAGGAGTGGGGAATTATTATTATTGATGATGCATATCACCTCATCATCTATCATGGTACTGTGCAGAGTAATAGCCAAGGGTGCATTACACAGACACTGGTTGCTATATGTCTTGTGAAGCACTCCTCTATGCTGTTTCAACGATGTGCCAGGCCACGGTCCAGCAGCACTCAGGACCAGTCAGTATAAATGGCAATTGTAGATGAAGCCGGCACCATCCATTAATCTCAATGCTCTCTTATTGATAAGATGACATTACAGTATATAAAGCGACGTTTCAAGGCTTTACGCCTCTTTCTCAAGCTGAAGCTGTATGTCAAATGTCAGTTACACAATCTCAAAGTATGGCTTGTTTATATAGTACACATGGTTACGAGATAGCCAATGATACTTAAATATTCAAACTCTCCAATCATAATAGCCCGACCTATTATGGGGCTATTATGATTGGAGAGTTTGAATATTTGAGTATGATTGGCTATCTCGTAACCATGTGTACTATATAAACAAGCCATACTTTGAGATTGTGTAACTGACATTTGACATACAGCTTCAGCTTGAGAAAGGGGCGTAAAGCCTTGAAACGTCGCTTTTTATACTGTAATGTCATCTTATCAATAAAAGAGCATTGAGATTAATGGATGGTGCCGGCTTCATCTACAATTGCCATTTACACAGACACTGGTACATAATACAGACACTGGTACATAATACAGACACTGGTACATAATACAGACACTGGTACATAATACAGACACTGGCACATACCTGTAATACAGACACTGGCACATACTACAGACACTGGCACATACTACAGACACTGGCACATACTACAGACACTGGCACATACTACAGACACTGGCACATACTACAGGCACTGGCACATACTACAGGCACTGGCACATACTACAGGCACTGGCACATACTACAGACCCTGGCACATACTACAGACCCTGGCACATACTACAGGCACATACTACAGGCACTGGCACATACTACAGACCCTGGCACATACTACAGGCACATACTACAGGCACTGGCACATACTACAGACACTGGCACATACCTGAAATACAGACACTGGTACATAATACAGAAGTGGTAGGCAGTATGATAGCAAGCAGGAGGAGGAGGAGGCAGATAATGAAGGTGCGGTTGGTTAAGTGTAGATTTGTGTTTGGAGATAAGAGTGTGGTGTCACTATTAAGAAATTAAAGAAAAATTGACCTGCACACCATCTGTAAGTTGCAAAAAGGTTTGTATTCAAGAAACACACTATTTACACAAAAAATAGCAAAACAGCATCCAAAAACAGAGACCTTATTTTACAATGTAGTCACACAGTGGTCACCCAATACAAAACAAAAGCTGTACATCAGTTGCAAAGGAGCAATATAGCATATGAGAGGAGCGCATGAAGCATCATGAATGTACATATAGCACAAAGTACAGCCTGAGCAGCACGATCTGATGAATGATTATAGCAGGGTGACCGCAAAAGCAAAGTCCATATTACCCTACTGATATGCTAAATTGCTCCTTTACAACTGATGATAGCTTTTGTTTTGTATTGGGTGACCACTACACTGTAAAATAAGGTCTCGGTTTTTGGATGCTGTTTTGCTAACTTTCATGTAAATAGTGTGTTTGGTACAAACCTTTTAGCAACTTACAAATGGTGCGCAGGTCAATTTTTCTTGAATTGTATGCTGGGGCATTGAGCCCGATTTACTAGACCGTGCACCCGGGTCTGACATTTCTGGATTGTATATGTATATGGGTCTGCAGACCTTTCTAACTGTAGTCACTATTAAGAAAAACATGAGAAGCAAGGTGAGCAAGAGTATGGAAGGGGGAGAAATGTAAAGTGATCTGCTGACAGTGGGAGATGTGACATTTAACCACTTGAGGGCCACAGTGTTAAACCCCCCCTAAAGACCAGGCCATTTTTCATTAAATTGGCCACTGCAGCTTTAAAGAGACACTTAAGTCAAAAAAAAAAAAAAAAAAAAAGAGTTTTACTCACCTGGGGCTTCCAATAGCCCCCTGCAGCTGTCCGGTGCCCTCACCGTCTCCCTCCAAACCTCCTGGCCCCGCCGGCAGCCACTTCCTGTTTCGGTGACAGGAGCTGACAGGCTGGGGACGCGAGTGATTCTTCGCGTTCCTGGCCACAATAGCGCCATCTATGCGGCTATAGCATATATCATATAGCAGCATAGAGGGTGCTAATGTGCCTGGGAACGCGAAGAATCACGTCCCCAGCCTGTCAGCTCCTGTCACCGAAACAGGAAGTGGCTGCCGGCGGGGCCAGGAGGGTTGGAGGGAGACGGCGAGGGTACCGGACAGCTGCAGGGGGCTATTGGAAGCCCTAGGTGAGTAAAACTCTTTTTTTTTTTACTTAAGTGTCCCTTTAAGGATGATCGGGAAAAGCAGGCTGATATTAAAGAGGAGATAAACCATTTTAGCAAGAGGGTGAAAGTAATAAAGACAGATTGAGGCTAGTAAATATTGTATAATATCAAGTCCTGTCATGGGGCTGCTAATTTCCCCGCCTGGCCCAGTAATTGAGTGTAGTGTCTATAGAGTAGAAGAAATCTCTCCCTCCTGCTCTGCCAATCAGCAGACAGCTTAGGGCGCGGTCTGATGCGTCTCATAACTCCCTAGCCTATTGGAAGTGTTACAGAGCTCTGTTCCAGACTGTATATAGATATACATAGTGCAGGATGAAGGATTTCTCCCGCTCTATACTAACTGTGCCTGGTGTCACAAATACAACCTTCAAGAAGAGCCCGACACTCTTATTCACCACAGACCTAAAGCAAGATTGCTGATCTGTATGTTAGTTATGGTCAGTTCCACTAAGTACTACGATTACCATTTTCTTAGTTTTAATTTTCAGTTCAGGTTTGCTTTAAGTTTATTGCTAAGAATAAACATGCACACAATCTCTCTCCTCTCCCACGTCCTGTCTGTCCACTTTGACCAATGAAATTCTCTGTCCTCCATTTTGAAAATGGCATTACCCCATAACAGCTTCCTGGTCAGCACACAGTTAAACTGCAATATTGCCCACTTGAGCCATGGGGAAACATTACCTTGCACATCAGTTGTCCTTTCAGTTTTAACTGACAGCAACTGATATATTTCAGTTTTGTCAGAACTGTAAGGAAGACAATCATGAGCTGAGAGGAACAGATGGCAGGGTAAGTAATAAACACATGATGTACCTGAAAATGAATATTACATTAATAATTTTACTCATTTCAGGTTCACTTTAAGGCCAAGTCACTGATGTGAAGCAGGACTAATAATACAGACATGCTGATGCCATAGCTGGTGACTGGAGAACGGCAGATATCTTCAATGGAGGCAGAAGAAGCCAATGGGAGATAAAACCATCCAGGATATATGCGAAACTGAAAGTGTGAGTGTACTGGCCGATCTAAGCAGTATTACCTCAGTATGGCCCGTGACTCTTTCACGACCTGCACTAGCTTCTGTTTCTCAATGCGCTGCTCACAGAGAAGAGTGTGCGCTTTACTCCACCTGAGAGACAAAACAGCAAGTCAGAAGACACAACACTGGGATCAGAAACAGCTGCTATGGGACAACATCATTCTACGCATCATACAGCAGTCATCAAATGCCATATAAAATAGCGACCTAAGGAAGCCATACATCAGGCGACTTGGTGGCCAATCGACCGTCCGATTCAATTAATAAAATTAATTGGATGAAAATTGGTGCCACCAAGTGCATGTCCGACCGACAATGCAACCAATTTCAGGAAGAAAATTGGTCACATTGTCGACCGCGCATTCTGCAAGATGTTGGGCGGATGGGGGTGGGAACGGCCTGCAATTTTGCGACAACTGACAAATGCAATGAAACCCCCGGCGCTGTCACCCCAATGAATGATGTCCCCCCGGTTCCCTGTGAAAGGTATACATTACTTGTCTGCGGCCTGCACTTGTCCCTCCGCTGCTCCGGGAGTATTCCGCTGTCCATACACGCACGCCCCATGTGGTTCTCTAGTAAGGGCGCACGTGTGACGTCACACGTCAGAAATACCGGAAGCCAGTGTGGGATAAGCGCAGGCCGCGGACAGGTAATGTATACTTTACACTGGACACGGAGGATCTTTCTTTAGGGGACAGGGTGGGTGCGGTGCACAAGGCCAATTCCAGATTGATTTCAGCATGAAATTGATCGGGAATCAGCCTGCGGTGTATGGGCAGCTGACAGATCTCTCTCTAATCAGATTTGATCAGGGAGATTTGTCTCTTGGTCGAATCTGCCTATCAACGCTAAGCACACAAACACCTTTAAAGTGTTTGTGTGCTTAAAGGGACACTTAACAAAAAAAATGAGTTTTACTCACCTAGGGCTTCCAATAGCCCCCTGCAGCTGTCCGGTGCCCTCGCCGTCTCCCTCCGATCCTCCTGGCCCCGCCGGCAGCCACTTCCTGTTTCGGTGACAGGAGCTGACAGGCTGGGGACGCGAGTGATTCTTCGCGTTCCTGGCCACAATAGCGCCATCTATGCTGCTACAGCATATATCATATAGCAGCATAAAGGATGCTAATGTGTCTGGGAACGCGAAGAATCACTCGCGTCCCCAGCCTGTCAGCTCCTGTCACCGAAACAGGAAGTGGCTGCCGGCAGGGCCAGGAGGATCGGAGGGAGACAGCGAGGACACCGGACAGCTGCAGGGGGCTATTGGAAGCCCTAGGTGAGTAAAACTCTTTTTTTGTTTGACTTAAGTGTCCCTTTAAGGGACAAATGAAGTGAGAGGCATATGGAGGCTGCCATATTGATTTCCTTTTAAACAATACCAGTTGCCTGGCAGTCCTGCTGATCTTTCATCAGTGTCTGAATCACACACCTGAAACAAGCATGCAGTAAATCCAGTCAAACATCTTATTTGCATGCTTGTTTGGGGGTTTGTGGCTGAAGTATTAGAGGCGGGGGATCAGGGCAGCCAGGCAATGTGTACTGTTTAACCACTTGAGGACCGCAGTGTTAACCCCCCCCTAAAAACCAGGCCATTTTTAGCTAAATTGGCCACTGCGGCCTTAAAGTGAACCTCCAGACAAAAAAAAAATCGACTCAGCAGCTCTGAAAAGGCTTGGTGTTTCTTTAACAGTTTCGCAGCATCAGAACTTTGTTTCTCTTATACAAGCCTCAATTTTAGCTGCACAGAAGAAAACTGCCCGGGCTTTTTTCCCCTGATGCTGTGCAAAGCATGATGGGATTTCTGATTTTGATGTTCTCGTTCTGCTGTTTTGGTGCAATTTTTTTTTACATTTTGAATTTGACATTTGAAGCCTAGCGTGCGCAGCTGGGAGGGGTGATCAGGACACAGGACAGTTAGAACTGTGTCTCCTGCTCCCTGTCACCTCCTTTCAACCAAAAAGATGGCTGCCCCCCTGACAAAGATGGCAGCCCACATGAATGAACAAACATTTGCTTGTTCTTTTAAAAACAGTGTGGGTAAGAGATTATATTACCTATCTATTCTAATTAACATAACTAATGTAACTTGATGACAGTATGTTTGTTTATGCTGAAGTTCCCCTTTAAAGGGAATGTCCAAGTAAAATAAAAAAATGAGTTTCACTTACCTGGGGCTTCTACCAGCCCCATGCAGCCATCCTGTGCCCTCGTAGTCACTCACTGCTGCTCCAGTCCCCCGCTGGCAGCTTGACGACCTCGGAGGTCGGCTGGCCGCATTGCGTACATTTTTACGCATTCCCGCTAGTGCAGGAACATTAACACATACATTTTTACGCATTGCTGGTTCAATGCGTAAAAATGTACGCATTGAACCAGTAACGCGTAAAAATGTATGTGTTAATGCTCCTGCACTAGCGGGAATGCGTAAAAATGTACGCAATGCGGCCAGCCGACCTCCGAGGTCGGCAAGCTGCCAGCGCGGGACTGGAGCAGCAGAGAGTGACTACGAGGGCATAGGATGGCTGCATGGGGCTGGTAGAAGCACCAGGTAAGTGAAACTCATTTTTTTATTTTGCTTGAACCGTCCCTTTAAGGCCTCGATGCAGGGCCGCACAACTCAGCACACAAGTGATTCCTCACCCCCCCCCCCCCTTTTCTCCCCACCAACAGAGCTGTCTGTTGGTTGGGTCTGATCACCCCCCCTCCACAATGTTTATTAATTTTTTTTTTTATAGATACTGGTTTCTTTATTTTTGTAATAAATTTGTGTTTCTTTTTTCTTTCCTCTAGCTCCCTCCCTCCCCTCGCCAGCTAATCACTGTGATCGACTGTCATAGGCTTCAGCCTATGACAGCAGATCACCCCCGAGCCAATGGAGGGGACAGCCGTGTCACACGGCTGTCCCCAGTACAGAATTGCCTTAGATCGCAGTGCTGTACAAGCTAAAAGTCAGCGGTTTTGTAGTCTAACAATCTCCTAGCGGCGATCGCCGCTGGGAGACTGAAGGCGGAGCGGATCCGCTGCAAAACACTCCCCCAGGACTTTACGCCGATCGGTGTGATGTGGTCTTAAAGTGGTTAAAACAAAATAAATATGTCATCCTCCATATCCCTCAGTGTCCATCTGGTTCCATCTATTCTCCTGCAGTCAGACCCAGTAAAGTCCCTGACTCGCCGGGCCTCCTTGGTCAAGTTCCTTGTTGCCGGGAGCATTCAGTGCCTGCGCAGTTGCAAGCCTTAAGTAACTGCACAGACATGGAATGCTCCTGGTCTGTGACTATCGGGGCTGTCAGCAGGAGGATGGAGGGGACCGGACATTGATGGAGCCCACAGACTGCAGGGGGTTGGAAGGTGCCCCAAGTAAGTATAAATCCTTTTGTTGTCTTTGTTACAGGATTTTAACAAAGGACATAAAATGGCCCCCTGGTTAAAAACAAAAATGAAGTGTTCTTGCTCTGCTGATTTAAGGGCCATTTTTAGAACGGCCATGCATACACATGGTATATGCAGTATAAGCTATTACTTTGTGCTTATACTGATAGTAAGCTAACTAGCTGCACTGTGCTCTGGTCACTGTTTGATGCTTCTAATGCTCCTCAGAGCTCTTGCAGGTCTTTCAATATTATCTTGCTTACCTGACTGCTTATTGTCCCTTCAAAGTCCTTATTAGCACAACAAATCACTTCTAATGTGGGGAAGAAAATATCCTGACATTCAGGCCCGGTTCCCATCTGCAGCCAGCGGGAGCTCTGATGGTCTGTCTGGAGCCCAGAGCAGATGTGTTACCACCATAGGCTATATGGGGAAAAATCCGCCTACCGAGGATTATCGCAAGGATGGATGGATCAGTTGCAGACCGACAAGTGTGAATGGCTTCGATATGTAAAATAGGAGCTGTTCACTGTCAGTTTTGCGATGCAGTAAAATGGACAACTAGCGTATGTACAAGGCTTAAAGGAAACCAGAGACATGACTTACAGGTGTATTTATACTTACCTGGGGCTTCCTCTCTGTTCTCCCGCCTGGTAAACTGGCCGTCCGTGCTCTTGTGCGCATGCAAGGCTGTGCACCCCCACAGCTGGCAGCGTTCTGCGCCTGCACAGTAGTACTGCGCAGGCAGAGCGCTCCCAGACACAGGAGAGTGTGTGGCAAGGCCACGCATGCGCAAAAACCCCATTTAACCGGGGGGGATAAAAAGTGAAGGGACAGGACGGCAAGGAAGCCCACACACCTCATAGGGCTGAAAGAAGCCCCAGGTAAGTATAAACACACCTGTAAGTCATGTCTTCTAGAACACAAATAGGTGTCTAGGCAGATCTACTTCATTTCAATTAAAATACACATCTTTATAATGTGCTGCATTAGTGACTGTCAGATAACAAGACATTCTTTCCTATTACTAACCAATACACTAGGTGGCGTATCGTTATATATTGTGATACACAGTAACCAAACCAAGGACGGAATGGGGCACTGCTTTGCCTTGGTGTGAAAAACAAATGTCATAACAGCATTTATGGATGAAGTTCAATCCTGGGTTAAAATTCCACTTTTAGATTACTAAAGGTCTCACAAGTGGGAGGAGCTTTAACCAGATTGAACTTCATTCCATTCAGTAGCTGATACCCCCCTTACCTACGAGAAATCTTTACCTTTTCTCTAATAGATCACCAGGGGGGCCTGTATGGGTGATATTGTGGCTAAACCCCTTCCAACAGTGTGATGTTATGACCATGGTCCTGACAGTTTACTGTCTGTGAACCGTGAAGCAGACACGTATGCACCTTTATTTGCAATGTGCAGCATTCATTTATTTCACAGGCATAACAGAGTGTGCTTTTACCAATCTTCTATACATAAGCCCTTTAGTGAACACCACAAGGTTGGCTCTCACCATTCCACCATCAGCGGGTACTTCTCCTGGATGGTCCGATTGGGGTCAATCTCAAGAGGGTAATAGATGTTATAAAGATCCTTCAACTGAAGAAACAAGACCACATGTGTCATGTAAACAACAGTATACAGTATATGGCTATAACAGAAAGCTTTCAGCTACTGGATTGCTTTTTTCACCACTTTAACACATCATGAATAAAACATAACTTATGCTAGGCACACACTGATATTTTCTGGCAGATTTACTGTCAGATCGATTATTTCCAACATCTCCGAACTGATTTCCGACCATTTTCTGATCGATTTCCGACTGTTTTCTGTTCACTTCTATCGGAAAACGGTCGGAGATCGATCAGAAGTCAGATAAGACATGCTGGAGATAATCAATCTGACAGTAAATCTGCCAGAAAATCTGAGTGTGCACCTAGCATTACATAAGGTCTATCTGGATCAGTCTCATAATACTAAAAACCAGTACTGTGGAATTGGAGCAATTTTTGGTACCTGAAGTCTAAGTCTGTGGTTTCATAAACTGAGGAGTCGTAGTCGGGAGTAGGATGATTTTCGTACCAAATCCACAGCCCTGGTAAGTATTAGACTAAGAAGTCGGAGTCGAGGTGTCAGTCATTTTGGGTCCCTGGAGTCGGAGGTTTCATAAACGGAGGAGTCGGATGATTTTTGTACCCGATCCACAGCCCTGCTAAAAACCTCTTTACTGTGTCATGCTGTTGGGCTCAGGTCACATGTGCAGGAGTGATAGCGTATCTGCATAGTATATGTAGGATGTACCACTAAGGAGGTCCATTGCAGGGTTCACTTCACTCAGGAGTGGATGCTTGTTATTTCATAGAATACATAGCAATAAAGCAGCCCAGAATACTTCAATAAATACATATGTAGCAACAAACATGTCATTATTATTATTATCCTGAAACCATTCAACATTAACTTTTTGTTTATCTTTTTATATACAAATAAGTGCACAAAACATGAGGAAAACTTTCATGAAATCACTACAATCCGAAACAAGTAGACGTTTCCTCATGTTTCTTGCATGTCTTTGCACACAAGATAAAGAAAAAGTTAAGTCAATCACCCCCCTCCAAAAACAAAACATAAAATTGCGCAAAAGGTGGATCAGCGCAACACCAGGCTGCCTCCGAATGGCCTCCATCAGAGATGCGCTGAGCCCCCCCAGGAACTACAAACGCACCTTGAACCCAAACAGAAGCTCTGCATATACACCAAAAGCATGGCTGTTAAGTGGGAGCAGCTGACCAAAAACGAATTACATTAGTACATAGCAAGGAAATGAGCAGCGCTACTTAAAAACAGACTAGTGCCTACCTGCAAAAGAGTGCAAGCCCCACTTGTGGGGTCGAATACACACCGAGCATACACATGACCTGTCTACCACTAGAGGAGGATGTTGGTTTCCATTAACAGCTTGCATGCAACCTATTAAGCACTCGTCCCTCCCACTGCGAAGAAGTCAATCCTCCATGGGAGGGGCCTAACACTAACTAAATCCTAACCTATGTATATGCATAGCCTGGGTGCGGCTAATCAAATAAAATTGAAAATTGCGCAAAAGGTGGATCAGCGCAACACCAGGCCGCCTCCGAATGGCCTCCATCAGAGATGCGCTGAGCCCCCCCAGGAACTACAAACGCACCTTTTGGTGTGTATGCAGAGCTTCGGTTTGGGTTCAAGGTGCGTTTGGGGCATCTGGAAAAAGGCTTGTCCGGAGAAGAAATGGGGAGCGCCATCATCAGTCCTGTGTCATGCCAACAGTAAAGCATCCTGAGACCATTCATGTGTGGTGTTTGTCATCCAAGGGAGTGGGCTCACTCACAATTTTGCAAAAAAACACAGCCATGAATAAAGAATGGTACCAAAACACCCTCCAACAGCAACAACAGTTTGGTGAAGAACGATGCATTTTCCAGCACGATGGAACACCGTGTGATAAGGCAAAAGTGATAACCAAGTGGCTCTGGGACCAAAACGTTGAAATTTTGGGTCCATGGCCTGGAAACTCCCCAGATCTTAATCCCATTGAGAACTTGTGGTCATTCTTCAAGAGGCGAGTGGACAAACGAAAAACCAACTAATTCTGAGAAACTCAAAGAAGTGATTATGAAAGAATGGGTTTCTATCAGTCAGGATTTGGCCCAGAAGTTGATTGAGATCATGTGCAGTCGAATTGCAGAGGTCCTGAAAAAGAAGGGCCAACACTGCAAATACTGACTCTTTGCATACATCTCATGTAATTGTCAATAAAAGCCTGAAGTATGAAGTGCTTATAATTATATTTCACTACGTCACAAACAACTGAAACAAATATCTAAAAGCAGCTTAGCAGCAAACTTTGTGAAAACTTATATTTTTGACAGTCTCAAAACTTTTGGCCAGGACTGTACAAAGTTAGGTGACCACCTTGGTCCTTTGGCTACAATAAAGTCTGGTACACTTTCAGCTATGATTGGCCAATAGCTGACCAGTTTCACCACTCATGTAGTATAGGGGTCAATAAATATTGAATACTATGAGCAGATCGTGTAGGTAATCTCTCATTACTACTTAAAGGTTGTGAATTTGGTCAGTGACTGGCAATCATAATTAAAAGTGTGTACCAGGCTATAAGCCATCCAAAGCGTACAAAGTGCACCATACCCCCCCTTCCCCTTGCATTGTCTCCCTGCCTGTGCATTAATTTAATGGTGGACAGAGTATCTTTTAAGACCCGCCCCGGCACATATTTGGGCATCCCCATTATTTTATTTCTAAATGCAGAGTGTGAACAGCAGAAAAGCTAACTGTCATTTACCTGGGTCAGAGACTGCTCTTGTTCCCTCTGCAGCATGCACAGACCCCTCTATCCCTGGTGCCTCTTCCTTCCATACAGGCATGTACGCACTGACGTGACATGGCTGCGTCACAGGGATAGCAACGCCGCTGCTGCCGGGAGCCATGGAAACCGGTCAGGCAGATTGAAGAAGCCAGGACCAAGCACTGGAGAGAATACATGTTCCTGTGTTCCTCCACAGCGTGACCCATTCTGCAAATAGCCGAACGGCCACACATTAACTGGGGGGGTGGGGGGACGACCCTACAGGCTCTGGGACCCTCGGACATTGCCTTGTTTGCCCATGCAGCCACCACAAAACACCAGAATTGGATTGGTGGAGAAAGGGGTGTCTGAGTAACTACAAGTGACAGCACAAAAAACTGCAGCTCCCACATAAGCTTTTAATTCTTAATCTGTGGGTCGTCATCCCTCCATCTCTCTTTCTCTCACTCCTTTACTCGCATTGTCTACTTGCTAATCATCCTCTCCTATCTCTTTCCTCTGCCTTTCTCAGATCCTTCTCTCACCTCTTATTCTCCTTCTCCAGATGGGTGGCCAAATGGACATGTACCCTCTTTCCCTGAAATTAAGACATCCTCCAAAAGTAAGCCCTAGCAAGAATTTTTAGCATGCTCAAAATATAAGCCCTACCCTGAAAGTAAGTCCAAGCAGCAGTAAGGGGAAAGAGTATGGCAACTTGTGTTTTTACTGGAGGCCAGAAACACAATTTGCCGTACTACTTCCCCATAGGGTGAAGCTCGGGGACACAGCAGCATGGAGTTGAGGGAAAGAAGAGGATACAGGGGGATATTGGAGAACACGGGGGACACCAGAAGGACATGAGGACAGGGGACAACCAAAGGACATGGGGGACAGCGAAGGACATGGGGGACAGCGAAGGACATGGGGGACAGCGAAGGACATGGGGGACAGCGAAGGACATGGGGGACAGCGAAGGACATGGGGGACAGCGAAGGACATGGGGGACAGCGAAGGACATGGGGGACAGCGAAGGACATGGGGGACAGCGAAGGACATGGGGGACAGCGAAGGACATGGGGGACAGCGAAGGACATGGGGGACAGCGAAGGGCACAGGAGGACAGGGGACAGCGGAGGACAGGGGACAGCGGAGGACATGGGGACAGTGGAGGGCACAGGAGGACAGGGAATGGAGAAGGACACGGAGAACATAGGGAGACATGAGGTGGATCCAGCAGAAGTAGAGGTGGCACAGTGAGGAAGCCAGGAGGACACAGCAAAGGAACGTGTGTGTTCATAGACATCCCCTGAAAATAAGCCCTAGCACATATTTTGATGCAAAAATTAATATAAGACATGGTCTTATTTTCGGGGAAACACAGGTAGGTTGGAGAGAAATGAGCCCTCATGGTGATGTGCCCAGATGCTGGCACGCCTACCACCTCTGACAGCACCAATAGCTCAAAAGAATGTGGACTGTTCCATCAACACCAACAGAGTGTACTAACTGACTACAGAACTGGCATGAAGCAAAAGAGCCTTATCCTCCGAACTCCTCAGCAACATACTAAAGAGAAGGATATGTTGTCGCACACAATTCCTAAAATTTCATAACACTCCCACATGTATAAGGCATTAAGAGCCATAGATTGTACACCGCAGGCCAATTCACAATCAATTTCAGAGAGTGACGTGTATTTCTGGAGATGGGCTCTCTGGACATACGTTTCCTAGCTGCCATGGGCTTATTTATTTATTTACAAATCTCTAAACTATAATGATAGCGCTGTGATTGGCTATCCACTTTGATAAATATGCATATATGCTAATTGTCTGAAAATGCTGCAGTTTTCCATCAGGTCCACTGATGTACTATTCACCGTATTTTTCGGACTATAAGACGCACTTTTTCTCCCTCAAAAGTGGGGAGAAAGTCCCTGCGTCTTATAGTCCGAAGGTAGCAAAAAGTAGTGCACAAATTGAAAAAACACCCACAAAACCGTTCCTTACTCTTTGCCTCCTTGGGTCTCTGTCCGTGTGCTTTGCTTCACATCACCTTTTTCGCCTCCTTCTTCCACCAGCCTCATGCGGTGCCCCCACTTTAGCCACACATCTGTGCCCGGGATTTAAATTCATCGGCCACTCAGACCGGCTCCATGCAGGAAATAATCTGCCCACGTGCCTGCCCGCAATGCCACCGCCAATCATTCACCTCCATGTCGCCGCTACATCCGCCTCCATGCCCGTTCTCTGTGCCTCCAATATAACCTGCCTCTGGCCAGCTCTCCGTGCGGCATCCATGCCTGCTCGCCAAATTCCTACATGGCATCGGCGTGGCAGAAGACGGGAGATCGTGGCGGTAGTTATGACTACCGATGCCTCAGTACTTCCTTGTGCGTCCGCCGCATCACACGTCACGTGGTGGGAGCTAGTAAACAAGGAAGTACTCACTGGATGCTAAGGAAGGAAAGTGTTAGGCCCAGTGCACACCAAAACCGCTAGCAGATCGTCAAAACGCTAGCGGTTTTGGGAGCAGAGAGCAGATATTTGGCCGGGTGCACACCAAGCGGATTTTGTATGCGATCCACCAGCCGCATCCGCCAGTGAAAACGCTTGGCTATTGTATTTCAATGTGTGGAGCACACCGGCGGTTGAGGTTTTTTAGCAAACCGCAAACGCGCAGCAGGAGGCGCGTTTGCGGCTTGTCAAAAACCTCAAACCGCCGGTGTGCACCATCCCATTGCAATACATTAGCCAAGCATTTTTCCAGGCGGATGCGGCCGGCAGATCGCTCCAAAACCCGCTCGGTGTGCACTGGGCCTTATTGTGATTGAGTCCCTTACCTCTACTGCACACATGTAGAGAATAAGTACCGTAACCACCTTAGCGGTATGGACGAGCTCGTCCATTACCGCCAAAGGGTGCTGCTCAGGCCCTGCTGGGCCGATTTTGATAAAATAAAAAGCAGCACACGCAGTCGGCACTTTGCCAGCCGCGTGTGCTACCTGATCGCCGCCGCGTGCAGCGGCGAAAGAGGGTCCCCCCAGCCGCCCGAGCCCTGCACAGCCGGAACAAATAGTTCCGGCCAGCGCTAAGGGCTGGATCGGAGGCGGCTGACGTCAGCTGATGTCAATGAAGTCACTCCACTCGTCGCCATGGCGACGAGGAAAGCCAAACAAGGAAGGCTGCTCATTGCAGCCTTCCTTGTTACTTCTGATTGCCGGAGGCGATCAGAAGAACGCATCCGAAGCGCCCTCTAGTGGGCTTTCATGCAGCCAACTTTCAGTTGGCTGCATGAAATCGTTTTTTTTAATTTAAAAAAAAAAACCCTCCCGCAGCCACCCTGGCGATCTCAATAGAACGCCAGGGTGGTTAAAGAGACACTGAAGCGAGAATAATTCTCGCTTCAGAGCTCATAGTTAGCAGGGGCACGTGTGCCCCTGCTAAAACGCCGCTATCCCGTGGCTAAACGGGGGTCCCTTCACCCCCAAACCCCCCCCGCAAAATCAACAACCAAATTGGTCGTAGATTTTGCTGCTCCTAGAGGCAGGGCTAACGGCTGCAGCCCTGCCTCCAGTCGAGTCTATCAGCGGCGCATCGTCGCCTCTCCCCCGCCCCTCTCAGTGAAGGAAGACTGAGAGGGGCGGGGGAGAGGCGGAGATACGCGCTGACAGACGTGCGCGGGGCAGGGCTGCGGCGGTTAGCCCTGCCTCAATCCGGAAGAGATCCCCTGCTGCTCGGAGGGGATTGCTGGGGGTCAGGGACCCTCGTTTAGCCGCGGGATAGCAACTTCAAAACTTTCCCCATGCAAAAGTGACGTCATCACGATAATCACCGCTTTGACGATTCCAAAATTGTGTTCTTGGTGATCGCAATTTTGGTTTAAATTTGATGTAATGTTCAGGCCTAACGTACGTCTCATTTCCATAGGGGATGGTGCAAACGACTCAAAAACGCACCACATGCTATGACCTGGGAGTGCCCTGCTATTGCAAAGAAACCTCTGTGTGGTTAGTTTTGAAGTGCCGTTGTTCTGAACAACCATACTAGAGGGAAGTGGAATATGCAACTCAAAGTTCCCCTTTAAGTAAAGAATTTTCTGCCCCACACATTCCTTATTGCAGCAGAGACTGGCTTACAGTTATATGTGTGGGCAGGGGTGTGGCCATGTATGCAAGGCCACACCCACCCGACAACACACCAGCCTCTGCATTGCAGCAAAAGCTGACCTGCAGTTAGGGTTGTTCAGGATAGAAAAACATTAGTGCTGCAACCAATTAGAATCTTGTTTTCATGCTGACAAAACAAATAAAAGGAAGCACTTGTTATTAGCTGCTGAAGGTATAATGTGTAATTCTTCCACCCACCTTCTTCCTGCAGTCCTCACTAATGATCTTGCTGTTATCAATAATATCTGTGTAGGAGAGATGGGATAAGATGGCCGACAGCGTTATTATCTAGGGGATATCACAGCAGACCAGTAGGGGGCAACAGCTGCATACTCACTATAGCAGGTGGGACTCCTTTCACCATTGTACTGGAAGCGGCTCAGTGTCATGTCAAAGTCAGAAATGACCTGCAGAAAAAGATACCAGAAATAAATGAATGGGTATTTTCATCTCTGCGTATGCATGCCAGAATCCTTATGGATGTAAGGAACCGCCCACCCTGTACAATTCATGTGTCACTACAGTAAACCAGATAAGCTGAGTGGGCTTGAATAACTAAGCTGGGCTGCTAAATCAGCACATCTTAGTTTGAGCAGCGCAAGTTAAAATCTCACGCACGCTACGGGCTGTGTAGCGTGCGCTACTTAGTTGGCTCCCTTGTATTTAGTGGCTGCTCCTTTACTCGCGCCCTGAGCCCTGTCGTGACCTGTAGCATTTTAGGGCGTGATAACCCACACTTTGATTGGACCAATAGGAAGCCAGTGACAGGGTGGGAGGAAAGGAGCAGACACTAAATACAAGGAGTGTGCATAACTTAGCAGTGCACGCTACACAGCCCGTAATGTGCACTGAGGATTTTAACACATGCTGCTCAAACTAAGCTGCGCTGCTCTAGTTAGTGAATCAAGCCCTATGACTGCATTATATTTTACTTCCTGTTTTGTGCAGACTTGTGAGTGTGACCAAGTCAAAGGGCGCCGACCATATTAGGATACTGGAGCTGTTTACAGGTGAACGGAGAGAGGTGCAGCCCCAAGGGAGGCGCGGTAAGAGACTGCACACCGCCCCTTGCACTAGCATAGTGTTCGATTTTCTATCTGTATACAGCTAGGGCTCATTTTCGAGGGAGGGCTCATTTTCGGGAAAACACAGGTACATTGTCATCCTTCAGCAAAACCAACCTGTAATTTCTGATTTCCTCCATTCTGTAGCGCCACGATTAGTTGCTGCACCCGCTGTGGGTCTCTCATACGAACGGTTTCCTTATTTAGTTCGGGTATCTGTCAATCATTCACAGAAATAATGGCCATTATCAACTAAAGCTAAACATTGCTCTATTCTATGAATAAACAATTTATTACATGGTTCTGCCCAATAGCTATAGCAACTCCCAACCTAAACAGGCAATGTCACACACCCCAGATAATTTCTCCATACCACAAAACAAGGTGTTAAAGGATACCCGAACTGAAATGTGACATAATGAGATAGACATGTTTATGTACAGTGCCTTGCACACAAATAACTATGCTATGTTCCGTTTTTTCTTTCTCTGCCTGAAAGAGTTAAATATAAAGGTATGCAAGTGGCTGACTCAGTCCTGACTCAGACAGGAAGTGACTACAGTGCGACTCTCACTAATAAGAAATTCCAACTATAAAACACTTTCCTAGCAGAAAATGGCTTCTGAGAGCAAGAAAGAGGTTAAAAAAAAGGGTAATTTCTTATCAGTGAGGGTCACACTGTAGTCACTTCCTGTCTGAGTCAGGACTGAGTCCGCCACTTACATACCTGATATTTAACTCTTTCAGGCAGAGAAAGAAAAAAAAGGAACACAGCCTAGTTTTTTGTGTGCTAGGAACTGTACATACACGTCTATCTCATGATGTCACATTTCAGTTCGGGTATCCTTTAAGGGGTCTTGTAACAAGATGGCGAGACATTTATTATGGCATACAGAGGAAAACTACAATAAAGCGATGTAACCAGGGCTGTGGAATCGGAGTCGCAGCAATTTTGGGTACCTGGAGTCGGAGTTGGTGGTTTCATAAACTGAGGAGTCGGATGATTTTTGTACCAAATCTATAGCCTTTGTAAAAATTAGACCAAGGAGTCAGAGTCGAGGAGTCGGAGCAAATTTAGGTAGCTGGAGTCAGAGTCGGATGATTTTTGTACCGACTACACAGCCCTAAATGTAACCTCCAGGTTCTTTGGGGGCTATAAGAAAAAACACAGGTGATGACCCCACTAGTAGCCATCCAAAACTGTGTAGAAGGTTGGAATCTTGTGAGAGTATCAGCCACAGTCATTATGCAGTGCTATCACAGGGGCTCCGATTTACTAAGAATTTGTGGAGATGGAGACGGACAAATTAGAGGGGGGGGGGGGGGGGATCATAAAAGGGGGTGTTCTCCAACATCTCCAGAAGATAGGACACCAGTTCAACTGGAATGTATTTGTTTTTTATTCAAAACAGACAGAAAAAGCGTTTCACAGGTACTAGCCAGCTTCCTCAGGTCAATACACAGTGCCTTGTAACAATGTGCATTACAGTACGGGCACCCATACTCTAATGCACATTGCACCCATACTCTAATGCACATTGTATTATAGAGGCAGAGGCTCAGAAAGATAGCCAGGAAAATGGTATTGCTAAAAAGGAAATAAATATGGCGGCCTTCATCTCCCTCTTGCTTAAGTTGTCCTTTAATGGGAGAGCTATGTGGAGGCTGACATATTTCATTTTAAACAATGCTCATTGCATTGCTGTCCTGCTGATCCTGTCTCTAATACTTTTAGCCATAGACCCTGAACAAGCATGCAGATTAGGATTGCTAAGGTATACCAGTATGAGACGGTTTGATTGTGCATGGTAATTATACCATGCACAATCTCGTTTCACCGGTTTTTGGGGGCGGGGCGACATAGCAGTGGGTGCTCGAACAACGGCAGGGATAAATACTCACTTGCCGGCAGGTCCTGCACGCTGTACTGGCTTCATTCTACTTCCTGTTTTTTGCGCTCCCTGGACGCTGTTACAAGGAAATGGAATGTAAAAACAGGAAGAAGAATGAAGCCAGTACAGCGTGCAGGACCCGCCAGCAAGTGAGTATTTATTTATTTATCCCTGCCGCTGTGTCCCCCCTCCCCCCTCTACACTGTGGGCACCTATCCTGCCTACACCTATCCCTGGTTACCTATGCTGCAGCCACCTACTACTGGCTACACCTATCCCTGTCTACCTATGCTACGGCCACCTACTACTGGTTACACCTATCCCTGGCTACCTATGCTTCGGCCACCTACTACTGGCTACACCTATCCCTGGTTACCTATGCTGCGACCATCTATTACTGGCTACACCCATCCCTGGCTACCTATGCTGCGACCACCTACTACTGACTACACCCATCCCTGGCTACCTATGCTGTGACCACCTACTACTGGCTACACCTGTCCCTGGCTACCTATGCTACGAGCACCTACTACTGGCTACACCTATCCCTGGTTACCTATGCTACGAGCACCTACTACTGGCCGCACCTTTTCCTGGCTACCTATGCTGCGAGCACCTACTACTGGCTACACCTATCCCTGGCTACCTATGCTGTAGCCACCTACTACTGACTACACCTATCTCTGGTTACCTATGCTACGAGTACCTACTACTGGTTACACCAATCCCTGGCTACCTATGCTGCGAGCATCTACTACTGGCTACAACTATCCCTGGCTACCTATGCTGCGAGCACCTACTACTGGCTACACCTATCCCTGGCTACCTATGCTGCGACCACCTACTACTGACTACACCTATCCCTGGCTACCTATGCTGTGGCCACCTACTACTGACTACACCTATCCCTGGTTACCTATGCTACGACCACCTACTACTGGCTACACCTATCCCTGGCTACCTATGCTGCGAGCACCTTCTACAGGCTACACCTATCCCTGGCTACCTATGCTGCGACCACCTACTACTGACTACACCTTTCCCTGGTTACCTATGCTACGAGCACCTACTACGGGCTACACCTATCCCTGGCTACCTATGCTGCGAGCACCTACTACTTGCTACACCTATCCCTGGCTACCTATGCTGTGAGCACCTACTACTTGCTACACCTATCCCTGGCTACCTATGCTGCAAGCACCTTCTACTGGCTACACCTATCCCTGGCTACCTATGCTTCGGCCACCTACTACTGGCTACACCTATCCCTGTCTACCTATCCTGCAAGCACCTACTACTGGCTACACCTATCCCTGGCTACCTATGCTGTGAGCACCTACTACTGGTTACACCTATCCCTGGTTACCTATGCTACGAGCACCTACTACTGGCTACACCTATCCCTGTCTACCTATCCTGCGAGCACCTACTACTGGCTACACCTATCCCTTGCTACCTATGCTGTGGCCACCTACTACTGACTACACCTATCCCTGGTTACCTATGCTACGAGCACCTACTACTGGCTACACCTATCCCTGGCTACCTATCCTGCGAGCACCTACTACTGGCTACACCTATCCCGAACACCAGGACTTTTGCAGGAGCCAGGTGAGCCTTTTTAAAGTTTTACCCGGCGCCACAAATCTCCCGGCGGTTTAATCATATGTATGCCGAGGGAGTGGGGCACATTATTTTATGTGGGGGGCGGGTCCAATTAATTGTATAATACCGTAATACCATGGTATTTTTTTAGATGGTTATCATACTGTGGAATTTCATACTGTTGCAACCCTAATGCAGATCAGATGTTTCTGACAAGATTGGCTGCATGCTTGTTTCGGTTCTGCCGTTCAAATACTACTGCAGTAAGAAATCAGTAGGGCTCCCAGGCAACTGGTATTATTAAGGAGGAAATAAATATTGCATTCTCCATATACATAACCTGCAAGGTGTCCCGGCATCCTCCTGGCTCCTCTCTCGGTCCCGCTGGCAGCTCTGTTAATCGGCGACTTTGGCCTGAGGTTGGCCATGCATGCCGCCCCGCCATCACGCCAGCCGGCGTTAGAGTCTTGCGCATGCCTGCTTCACTTTTAGAGAACTGTGCATGCACAGGACTCTTACGCCGGCTGGCGTGATGATGCGTGGTGACAGAAGGATGCCGGGGACCTTGCGGGCTGGGGGGGCTAGGGGAAGCCCCAAATAATTTCAAATTCCGTTTTGAGCCTGAGCTCAGGGTCCCTTTAAAGGACCACCATCATGAAACATTTAAAAAATTTAAAATACTCGTGTTTGCATACAAGTACATTTCTCCATTACATTCAAATGTGATATACATTAGTTTTATCTCATATTCCTGCTGCTTTCATAAGCCAGTAAAAATCTGAACTAGTCCATCTCTTTATGGGGGTTCTCAGAGTTTTCTTTATGTTCAGAAGCACTTATTAAACATCAGTCGGTCAGTCCAACTTCCAAAATAGTGTGCTGTGATAAGGGAGGCTGGCAGGTATCTTTGTACAGATTCTTTCCAGGGACTGCTTTTGACGACAAGAAAGGAGATACTAAGAACCTCCCCATGAGGAGATAGATTTGTCCAAAATCTGTCAGATTTTTCCTGCCTACTGTAAGCAAAAGCAGCATAGGAGAAAAGTAATTTATAGCGCATTTTAATCTGGTAGAAATGTACTTCTTATAAGTATGTGTACACCATTTTTTATGCAATAGTGGCCCTTTAAGTGTGACTGCATTTGCGGAATGCGTTTTTCAGATGTGTGATTCAGCCACCACTGATGCATGAAAGATCAGCAGGACTGAGGACACCAGGCAATTGGAAACCAAAATAAATACGGCAGCCTCCATATTGCTCTCAGGTCAGTTGTTCTTTAACCTCCTCAGCGTTACGCCGCTCAGGAGGTTTTGCTCGTTTGTGTCCCCAGGGTTAATTAATGTGATCAAATGGCTGTAAAACCTTTAGCTAGCAGTAGGCTAGCTAGTACAGGTGTCCAGCACCCCCTGATCCCCCGTTTATACATTACCCAGCCTGGATCCAACAATCGGCACAGCCTCCCCGCACAGCTCCGGTCTCTCTATGGGGAGGATCACACATGACATTGCCGACGTCATGCGATCCTCCCCATAGTGAGACCAGAGCTGTGCGGGGAGGCTGTGCAGAGTGTTAGATCCAGGCTGGGTAATGTATTAACGGTGGGGGGGGGGGGGGCGCAGGCAATCGGGGGGAGCTGGACACTTGTACTAGCTAGCCTAGTGCTAGTCAAACATTTTGCAGCCAATTGATCACATTAATTATGCATTGGGGACTCCTGAGGCCAGCAAGTGGTATGCCCGAGGCGAGCATAAGGGGAGAAAAAACAGATACTTACCCAAGAAGCATCTGGATCCTGCGGAAGCTTCCCACGTCCTGTCCCTCACCGTTGCCATGTGCAAGCCCTGGAATATGCAACAAGAAGCCTGTTGGATATGTAACGTGACCACGCCCCTGTTAATACACGAGCGAAGCAAGTTGTGGACTAGCAGCTCGAAGCTACTGCTCAGCCATACTGCACGGCTATGCATGAAGGAGCGCGGCTGCCATTTAAAGGAGTGTCCCGACAAACTCTGGCGGTCTACCGGAGGACACAGGAAGCCTCTGGAGAATCCAGACAAGATTTGTGCCAGAATTTTATCTGATGTTCACAGATGCAAAAAAATTAGACCTGAAAAACAATCCATACCTGGAAGACATGGAACAGTTACCTGATTTTCCACACATTGTACAGTATAGATTAGATGTACAGTATTAGCATTAGATATTTTAATAGATTAGACATTAGAGTCGATAAGTACACTAAGGCTAGGTTCACTGTGGCCAGTTGCATAACGCATGCATTATGATGAGTGTGAACGGCAATGGAGACTGGACATAGACTTTAAAGGGCATCTGTAATGAAAAAAAAAAAAAAAACATCCCCCAGGGCAGGGGTTCCCAACCTTTTTGAAGTCGTGACACATCATGCCAAACACTCAGATATCCGTGACACATCACATATGTATAAATAGTATAGCTGCCCCGGTGCAGGTAGTAGAGCTGCCCCGGTGCAGGTAATAGAGCTGCCCCGGTGCAGGTAATAGAGCTGCCCCGGTGCAGGTAATAGAGCTGCCCCGGTGCAGGTAATAGAGCTGCCCCGGTGCAGGTAATAGAGCTGCCCCGGTGCAGGTAATAGAGCTGCCCCAATGTAGGTAGCAGGAAGCGGCTGGCTGTACACTGCTCGAATCTCCCAGCCACAGCACAGCTGCAGCAATGTGTCTGCCACGCATATGCTGGCTGTAACACGGAGAGAGACACTCGGGAAGGATACTGCCTTTTTGCAGGAGCAGGCACATGTAGGCTCGTACCTCAGTCCTTTATGGTATATCCGGTCCTCTCCTCCCTCTCTGCTACAAGTGTTTATCTCTGGCTCCCTCCTCGCTCTGGTCTCCGCCCTCGCTCTGAGTAGCTAGCGCAGTGCTACAAAAAAATGGCCGACTATGTCCACAAATGCGGACGTCCGTGGCCATTTTCTTGTAGCACTGATCTAATACACTGAGTGTCAGACAGAGCTGACAAGCAGCAGAGCAGGGGAACGCGACAACACATTCCCGCTGCTGCCGAGACACATGAATGTGTCGCAGCACACCGGTTGAGAACCACTGCCCTAGAGAATACTTACCTCGGGAGGGGTAAGCCTCCTCTGTAGCCTCCTGCATCCATCGCTGGAAGCCTCGAACTCCACGTGCTGCAATATTTACCTACCGCAACCCAGCGCAGTAGAAGCTTTCTGATTGGACTCCGGCAGAAATAGCCAAGCCCCGTCGGGTCCGCTCAGCTATTTCCGCCGGAGTGGAGAGCTTCTACTGCACCTGCGCGGCTGTGGGTTTTTTTTTTTTTTGCATCAGGTGTAATTTAAGAGAAAGCCTCCATTCAGCGAGTTGGAATAACATGATCAGTTACAATGCAGTACAGTGAACAGGCCCATAGTATTGCATGGGCAGAGAGCGATGACATGCAGAATTATACTGCAACGCAACCGAGCACTGTGAACTAGCCCTGAATCTAATGAAAATATATTAAAAGAGTACATCTAATCATATTTTCAATTAATTGGTATATTCAGGAGCACTAATGGGGTTGATGTAACTTAAAGAGTAACTGTCAGGCTACAAAAGCTAATTTAAACCTCTATTCTCCTGTGTTAAACAGTTTAGAAGGAAGCCAAAAAGGCATTAGTGAAGATAAAAATCTCTCTTACATTTGATGTGTGCTTATCAGCAAAGCTGTTAGACCCAAGCAGACGCAAGCCGCATACCATACTGCAAAGCATTCTGGGGCTCTCCCCTCGGCTGCTAATGAGAAGTTACAGGGTCAAGTAACAAAAGCATGTAACTCAGTCCAGCGCACAGCACTGATAAATCTCCCGGCAGAGCACACTGCAGGAGTCCGCTATTGTTCCTAGCCACATGGCTAATTAATATTCACTGCACACTAGTGTTATTCAGTACGAGCTTTTCTGTGATTAGGAAGCAGGCAGGACATGACGACACATTTGGCTTCATAGGAGACAGACAAACATGGACACTGCCATAAGCTGTCAGGAGCATCATTCTCTGCATATACTATATAAAACTTCTGTGAAATCCAAACGTGGACAGTGAAATGCATATGTAATGTAAGTACAGCCTATATTTAGCTACTGATATTTGTGTTTATTTTCTCTGAGACCTTATACCTAACAGCTCCTCTTTAAAGAGAAACTCCGACCAAGAATTGAACTTTATCCCAATCAGTAGCTGATACCCACTTTTACATGAGAAAAATAATGATTTTCACAAACAGACCATCAGGGGGCGCTGTATGACTGATTTTGTGCTGAAACCCCTCCCACAAGAGGCTCAGGTACCGTACGGTACTCTGGGCAAACTGTCACAATGTAACAATGTTCAGACAGGAAATAGCTGTCTGTTAAAGCCAGACCAGCTAGAAACAGCTCCATAATCTGCCCACAGTAACAATGTCACCATGTAATACAAGTCAGAATGTGAATCTGGGAGAGGAAAGATTTTACAATGAGCAAACACTGACTAAATCATGTATACATAATTATTGTAAAAATGAAGCACTTTTTTTATTACATTATTTTCACTGGAGTTCCTCTTTAAGCTTGATTAGTTGTGTCTGCAATAAAAACAATTCAGTTATAATACATAAAGAAACAGTCCTGTGCAAAAACATTGCCACTAGGTTAAAATGAACTTCCTGGCATCAAACAGGTAAATCAATCTAGCACCAAATCTTTATTATCACAGTATAAAATCATTGGCAATTAATACCTTCTTGTGTAATCCAAAGCGACAGTCATGTGACTGTGCCAGCCGCCTTCTTCCAGGGCCTAGACCTCTATGCAACAGTGTGTCACTGCGGAGGTCCAGGACACGCCTCCTCTGGCTTCTATTGCTAGCTATCCAGTGATAGAGAAGCCCTACTCCATAGCCAGAGGGAGGACTGGAAGAAAGTGGCATAGAGCAACAGGACTTCGATAGAATGGCTAGACATATATGCTTTAGCTGCCTGGAACACATCATATCTGAGCAGTTAGCAAAATGCCCATCTGATGTGACATGCAACAGTAATACTTTATACAGCAAATGACTGCTTGGTGGCTGGACTGCCCCTGTGAATGTATCACTAAAGAGGAACTGTATATAGCAGAACGCAGTAAATTATTCAGGATACACACTTTGACATAATCTTGGTTTCAGCATTAGAAACACTTCCTATATCTTTATACAGTATTGCTGTTTATTGGCCTGTAACCCCACCCTCCCAGTGATGTCACAGCCTAGGCTGTTTAGCTAAGCAGAATTCTCCTCCCACAGTGTTCAGGGAGGCCAGATATTTTCTACTGGATTTGGAACATGCAGTATACAAACGGGCAGCACGGTGGCGTAGTGGTCACCGCACTGGGACCCCAGTTCAAATCCCAGCCAGGGCACTATCTGCACAGAGTTTGTATGTTCTCCCCGTGTCTGTGTGGGTTTCCTCCGGGCACTCTGGTTTTCTCACACATCCCAAAAACATACAGATAAGTTAATCGGCTTCCCCATAAAAATGGCCCCAGAATACAATACATACACAAAATAATACATACATAGACGTATGACTGTGGTAGAGATTAGATTGTAAGCCCCTCTGAAGGACAGTAAGTGACAAATATACACAGTATACTCTGTAACGCGTTGCAGAAGATATCAGCGCTATATAAATACTAAACAATAATTCCACAGAGCTGCACCTAACAGCACTAAGGATGTTACCTCCCATGAAACATTTCAGAATGTAAATGAGGGAGAGGAAAGATTTTTTAATGGGCACACACTGGCTAAATCATGTATAAATATTGTACAAAAATAAGTTATTATTCATTTTCAGTACGGTGACACAATCAGCCACTATTGCAGCCAAAATGCCTTCACATAATCTTGTGTTCCTAATGAATGAGTCCATATCTGGAAGCCTGCAGCAGGTAGTCAGATCTTTGATGGACCTCACCAATATAACTGATCAGGGTCACACCCCAGACTGATCATTAGAGAGATGTGCAGATCTTCAGATCTGAGCTATTACAGGCTAAACAGCATATACTCACAATCATCCTTCCTAGCTCTGCAGCTGCGGGTGATGATGAATCAGATACTTTGTATACAGTACTTCCAGGTTGCTGCTATCAGTGCAGAAACCTTACTGTATGATCTGCCCTGTCCATATGATGACCATGCTGCTGCAGAATGCCCCCAGCTCCCTCTAGTGGCCAGGCGTGTGTATGGCTGCTCACTGACAGGTGGCATACACTCTCCCGTCCCATATACGTATATGCACAGCTACCGGGAAAATGACTCATCCGGTGCAGAATAAGCACTTCCGGGTCACGGCCTAACAAGTTTGTAGCTTCTCAGCCAATCCCCATTCATATTGCATTGTGTCGCCAGGACAGGATGGCGCCATTTTGTTGGTGGGAAAAACATATGAATTTATTTTCTCCAAATATAGTGTGAATATGAAACAATTTTTTTATTTTTGTTTCCATACTCTTGTTTTTCCAGAACTCTACTTGTAATTATGGTAATTCGTTTATTAGGAATTTTCACTTTTTTTAAGAGTAACTGTTAGGCATAAAATCAAAAATCAATTCTCTATTTTCACATGGTCAACAAATAAGGATGCTAACCAGGCAATCCAAAAGTTAAAAATCTAATTCTATATGCTGCTTTCCACTGATTAATTGCAAACATTTGTTATTATGTGCATATAAAAAATAGCCTTCCATGCTGCTCCTAACAAAAGCTGGGTGACAAGACTCAGTTTGTTGCCAAAAAGGACCCTTTTCCACTGAGAAACGCAATTGTTCAACAATGCGATAGTTTCTCTCTCTATTTCCACTACCACGATACTGCTGTGATTTTCGTGTGATACCGCGAGGTATGGCGAGATTGGGATTTGCTACAGGATAACAAAAAGTAAAACGGGAAGAAATATATTTTGGATTGCATAAGTTTGATTGTAAAAAAAAAAAATAAAATAATCGCAATACATCACAATTGCTAAACGATAAACCTGTGTGCCTAGACTTTGTATTGTAGCTCAATGAAAGAAAAATGCAGTAGGACCGGAATTTGCAATTGAAAAAATCCTTCAGTTTGTAGCGTCCATAACTTTATGCAATTCTCAAGTGTTTGGAATCGAATCACAAAACTCCCCAAGGAATGGGACCTGCTAGGGCGATTTTGGCAGCGTTTTTGGATTGCTAATTCCAGAAACTGCTTTACTGATGTATCTAGGGCCTTGTTCACACTGCAAGAGCTTGTAAGCTCTTGCCAATGCAATGCTATGGATGATGTTTACAAAATCACATTGCTCAAGTGAGAACAAACTCATAGCATTACATTAGCAAGAGCTTTCAAAATCACAAGCGCTTAGAAAAAGCTCTTGCAGTGTGAACCAGCTCTAAAGGGTGGGGAACCCGGACGGAACTAAAACGAAGAAAACAAACACTAATCGGCAGCACTGTACAGTTTACTGTACAGCACTTCAAAATGGTGTAAAACACAATCGCAATTGCCCTAGGAATTGCTGCACACAGCGCTGACGGAATTTAAAAGTGGGTTCCAACCTTAAAGGGAACCTGAACTGAGTAAAATTATTTAAAATAAACACATGAGGTAACTTCAAATGAACATTATATAGTTACCTTGCCATCAGTTCCTCTCAGAAGCTCACTATTTTCTTCTGACAATAATCCCTTCCAGTTCTGACAACATTTTGTCAGAACTAAAATATATCAGTTACTCATAGCTCCCAACTGTCCCTCTTTCGGAGGGACAGTCCCTCTTTGGGAGCCCTGTCCCTCTGTCCCTCTTTCCCCCTCATTTGTCCCTCTTTCAGAACTTTGTCCCCCTTTCTATATAAATATATATATTTCTTTACTAAAAAATGTGTTTGATTGACTCTAAACTTTATTCCCATCCTTTAAATTGATATATTACTCATTTTAAAATGTTACTATGAAGGAAAATCAACCAGGATAGAAAGGACCAGTGTGGTCTAAATTATAAAACAAATCTTTATGGTATGCGTGACTGGGGGCGTGGCCAGGGGTGTGGCAGGGGCATGGCTTAAGTGTCCCTTTTTCTCATCTCAAAAAGTTGGGAGGTATGCAGTTACTGTCAGTTATATGTCAGTTGCTGTCAGTAATAGTTGAGAGGACAACTGATGTGCTAGGTAACGTCCAGGTTTCCCTTTGGCTCAAGTGGGCGATGTTACAGTTTAACAGTGAGCTGACCAGGAAGCTGTTATGGAGTAATGGCCATTTTCAAAATGGAGGACGGAGAAATCCCTTGATTACAGTGGAGAAACAGGACACAGGAGAGGAGGAAGAGATTGAGGAGTAGACTACATGGAAGGTAAGTATGACCGGTGTCCGTTTATTTTGTCTTTTAATTTTCAGTTCAGGTTTTCTTTAAAAGTGCACACAGATGTTGATGTTGAGTCCCCTGTCCTGTGTAACTCATTTTCAGAAAGGCACTATTGCTGCTATGTTTGTGAAGAGCAATTTGAGTTTTCTGTCAGTCTTGAAAATTCTTAGCTGACTGCATACTAAGGCCTCATTCACACTATACACGCTTCCATGCGCACTTCGGCAGCGCGTATGGTGTGCGATCAGCAAGAACATCAGAAGAAGTGCATAGAGAGCACTTCTGACATTCAGACTATGCTATCGCACTGCCGCATGCATTTTTGGCAAAGTGCATTGCTGATCCCATTCACAATAATGAATGGGATCAGCAGCACAACGCACGGCAATGCGGATGGCGTGCGCTTGCGTCCTGAACGCATGGCCATATGTGTTGCCTAATGGGAACGAGGCCTAAAAGTAAAACTGGAATTTTTTATTGCGTGAGGAAGGGACCACACTTGTGCGTGCGGGAACCGCAGACTATTACCCATGTTGTGTGTTTTTCGGTGCGTTTTAACAAATTAGGTTTTTTTTTGTTTTTTTTTATACAGCAGCTATTAGTACCTTTTTTTTATCGCTATGCAGAATTGCAGATACCTTCTAAAAATGCAGCAACACTATAGACAATTATAACTTCAGTTTTTACATTTTTGAACTGCAGCAAAACGCTGCAGATTCTCCCAAGTGTGACCCCTGCCTTATATAACAGCACTAATCTACACTCGCCGAAAAGCATCAAGTCCTGGGGCAGGGCTTTGCAGATTGTGCGCGCCGATGTGTACGCATCTCCACTTGAATGATGGAGCTCCGCTCCGTTATCAGCCTCCCAGGAGACTGTTAGACGGTGAATCCGTCTATTTACATTGTACAGTGCTGCGATCTATGGCAGCGCTGTACTGGGGACAGTCGTGTCACTTGGCTGTCTCCTGGGGAGGCTTAAAGTGAACATCCGGACTAAAAATCGACTCAGCAGCACTGAAAAGGCTTTGTGTTTCTTTAACAGTTTCACAGCATCCGAACTTTGTTTCTCTTATACAAACCTCATTTTTAGCTGCACAGAAGAAAACTGCCCGGGCTTTTTTCCCCTGATGCTGTGCAAAGCATGATGGGATTTCTGATTTTGTTGTTCTCTTGCTGCTGTTTTGGTGCAATTTTTTTTTTTTACATATTGAATTTGACATTTGAAGCCTATCGCATGCAGCTGGGAGGGGTTATCAGGACACAGGATAGTTGGAACTGTGTCTCCTGCTCATTGTCACCTCCTTTCAACCAAAAAGATGGCTGCCCCCATGACAAAGATGGCAGCCCCCATGAATCACAAACATTTGCCTGTTCTTTTAAAACAGGGTGGGTAAGAGATTATATTACCTATCTATTCTAATTAACATAACAAATGTAACTTGATGACAGTATGTTTGTTTGGGCCGAAGTTCCCCTTTAAGAGCAATCTGACTGATGCCTATGACAGCCGATCGCTGTCACTGGCTGGCGGGGGGGGGGGGGGGGGGGGGAGAATAAATACAAAATATGCATTTTTAATTAAAATAAAGATACAAATAAATTAATTAAAACAAAACACTGCCTGCAGCAGCGATCAGAGCCCACTAACATAAAGCTCTGTTGGTGGGCAGGAAGGGGGGAGGGGATTAATTTGTGTGCCAATCAGTGACCAATTTTTCCACTTACATGTAGTATGAGGGTTTACAAACTCTTGTTAGAACTCGAAGGAATCGTTGTAAGAAAAAAATGGTGAGCTTCTGAGAGGAACTGACGGTGAGGTAAGTATGTAATATTCATTTGCAGCTACGTCGTGTGTTTATTTTAAATAATTTTATTCAGTTCAGGTTCAGTTTAAAATGTACATAATCCTGTTGCCAAGTAAGTTCCCTAACAAAATCTGTAAAGTAAAAAATGAAAAAACCCGATACTTAGCGAATATGGGGCACCAGAATGCCAGAGTTCCCTCTGCGGCTGCCACCTTACCAAGCGCTCTGCTTAGTTTCTGCTTCCTTATTGGAGGATTTCTTGATGAGTGAGAAAAAAAAAAACTTTTCCTCAGAACTTGTACAAACACTCTACCCAGTGGTGATATAGGATAAAATTCAATTACCTGTAATTTGAAAAAACAAAACAAAAAAACAAAACAAAAACAAAACCTGTGCCAGAACTTGTGTAAGCACTTCACAGTGGTGATATAGGATAAAATTCAATTTTTTAATTTTTTTATTTATTGATTTTAAAGTGTACCTGAGGCGATATATGACATGATGAGATGAACATGTGTATGTACAATGCAAAACATTAATAACCAGGCTCTGCTATTTGTTTTATTTTGCTGCCTGAAAGAGTTAATTTTTAGACATGGAAGTGACAGTGTCTGTCTTGTCTGTACCTTGTAAGGAATTCACTGATAAGCTTATTACAGCAATAAAGGAGGACAAGGAAGAGGTAGGACAAGGTCAATAAGTCATGGTTAATTTGCATATATTCAGCAGTGGTGCACTGGGAGACATCTCGGAACTCACTCCAACCTGAATTATCGCAAATTCTTTCTGTTTTAAGAAAACAAACTCTTTTTTCCTTAGTATTTTTACCCTGGGACACTTTGGTGGCCATACACTTATAGGGCTCGATTCACAAAGCGGTGCTAACCCAGTTAGACACTTTAGGCGTGATAACCATTGCACCACGCTGGTGAAAAGCCAGTTTAGGCGTGATAAGTTTAGGCATGATAAGTTTAGATCGCGCGCAAAGTCCCGCATGCAAAGCAGCGCCATTAAACTCTATGCGAAGTGCACCAGACTTTGCTAGCGTAAAACTTTTGATCAGCTGTGCACTGCGGTGCTAACCCAGTTGGTGCTTAAACTTATCACGCCTAAACTTATCATGCCTAAACTGAGTTTAGGCGTGATAAAGGGCTTTTCACTAGCGTGCTAACTGTTGGCACCGCTTTGTGAATCAGGCCCATAGATTTACAGCAGATTCGACCATCAGATAGATTTCTGTCAGGTGCCTGTAGATTTCAGAATGAAATCTATTGGAAATCTATTGAAAATCGATCTAAATGCATTATTGGACCATTAGATCCAATGCAACTCTATGGGCCATCGATCTGCTGCCAGCAGCAGATCAGCCTAGATTTTCCATCCTGTCAGATAGATCAAATCCATCGAAATCGGCTGCAAATCAATCGATCGGCTGATTCAATAGAATTGATCGATGGCTGAAATCGACCAGTGTATGAGCCCCTTAACTCTATGTACACTTGGATAGTGAAGATTGCATGCCAGGACCCTCGCCAGCTCACAGGTTGCCCGGGCATTTAATGGTGCCAAAGCTCTGTAATTTGTCTGTAAAGTGAGTGTGCAGCGCTGGTCTATGAGGATTCCCACTGGGTCCCCTAAACAAGACTAGTGCCAAATTTTCTTCATTTCCAACAGAATGTGGAGAGGTTATACCCAATTTGGACACACACAACAAATTAAGTTAAATAAAATAGTGGAGTAGAGAAAGTGTGGCCTCGTGGAGGTTCAGGACTGGATCCAGAGCTCTAGCGTGCTTTCTGCTCTGACAGGCATCCTGTGATCTGCTATTGCCACCTCCTGTCACCTGCTCAAATCTGTTCAGTCATTGGTCACAGTTCACCCCCTGTAAAGTATGGTCACCCCGTGGCTCCTGTCCTGTCTGGTCACCATGAAGCCATTGTTAAGTCAGGGGTCATAGTGTGGCCCCTGTCCTGTCTGGTCAGTGTGGCCCCTGTCCTGTCTGGTCACAGTGTGTCCCCTGTCCTGTCTGGTCACAGTGTGGCCCCTGTCCTGTCTTGTCACAGTGTGGCCCCTGTCCTGCCTGGTCACAGTGTGGCTCCTGTCCTGTCTGGTCATAGTGTGGCCCCTGTCCTGTCTGGTCACAGTGTGGCTCCTATCCTGTCTGGTCACAGTGTGGCCCCTGTCCGGTCACAGTGTGGCCCCTGTCCGGTCACAGTGTGGCCCCTGTCCTGTCTGGTCACATTGTGGCCCCTGTCCTGTCACGGTGTGGCCTCTGTTGTGTCTGGTCACAGTAGGGCCCCTGTACCGTCTGGTCACAGTGTGGACCCTGTCCTGTCTGGTCACAGTGTGGCCCCTGTCCCGTCTGGTCACAGTGGGGCCCCTGTCCCGTCTGGTCACAGTGGGGCCCCTGTCCCGTCTGGTCACAGTGGGGGCCCTGTCCCGTCTGGTCACAGTGGGGCCCCTGTCCCGTCTGGTCACAGTGGGGCCCCTGTCCCGTCTGGTCACAGTGTGGCCCCTGTCTCGTCTTGTCACAGTGTGGCCCCTGTCCTATCTGGTCACAGTGTGGCCCCTGTCCTGTCTGGTCACAGTGTGGCCCCTGTCCCGTCTGGTCACAGTGTGGCCCCTGTCTCGTCTTGTCACAGTGTGGCCCCTGTCCTATCTGGTCACAGTGTGGCCCCTGTCCTGTCTGGTCACAGTGTGGCCCCTGTCCTGTCTGGTCAATGTGGCCCCTGTCCTGTCTGGTCACAGTGTGGCCCCTGTCCTGTCTGGTCACAGTGTGGCTCCTGTCCTCTCTGGTCACAGCGTTGCTCCTGTCCTCCCTGGTCACAGCGTGGCTCCTGTCCTGTCTGGTCACAGTGTGGCCCCTGTCCTGTCTGGTCAATGTGGCCCCTGTCCTGTCTGGTCACAGTGTGCAGGGGAGGACTGGGACCTTTTGGCCTGGAGGGAAAACACAAACTAGAGGCCCGTTATCATGGCAGCCCAGGCCCAAATGACATCACACACGTGCCCCTCGTGCTATATGCCAGTAGTCACATGGGAAATACAGTAAGAACACTTGAGGGACAGCATGAAAGGTAAAGTATAATGCACTGGCACCGGGGGGTACATAATACATTTTCAGTTACAACGGCCGGGGTTTCCGTCGCGTTCAGAATTTATCATCAGAATTCACCTGCAAGCAGCCCTTCTGGAGTCTAGTGACTGTTAAAAACTTTTCAACCTAGACAATACCCTATGTAGCTGTGCACATGCAGTCATTTTAACAATGGTGAGAGACTAGACAGATTTTTTTTCCCCATGGACCCTGCAGGCAAGCCTCTGCTCTGCATCATGCTGTGTATATTTACCAGCTTGCCCGCCCTCTAATTGCTCTGTAATTGGGCTTTTATTTCCCTCATCCAGCCCAATGGTTCACATTGCCTTATACAAAAACATGAAAGCGCCAGGCACTGTACCAGCCCTAAATCATTAAGTGAGAGGCAGCCTGGGGGCCCCCCTTCCCCCCTGGCCAGTCCTCCCATGACAGTGTGGCCCCTGTCCTGTATGGTCACAGTGTGGCCCCTGTCCTGTCTGGTCACAGTGTGGCTCCTGTCCTCTCTGGTCACAGCGTGGCTCCTGTCCTGTCTGGTCACAGTGTGGCCCCTGTCCTGTCTGGTCACAATGCAGTGCATGTCCAGTATGGTCACACAAGTTTTAAAGTAAGATCCGCTCAACCTTTCGCTTGGTCGAATCAGTGCAGGAACCTGGTAACTCAATACCAAAGCTGCAGACTTCAGTCAAAGCACTACTAATATGACCTTTTCAGCTTAGTTTGCAGCCACCTTTGATATTCTAGACAAGTTAAATCATGCTTACTTGCAGACATGGCCACATTTAAGGTAACTGTATAATGAGTGGAACAACTCTAGTTTATTTTTGCACCCCCAACTAACTATCCATAATTTGTCTGCAGTGCCTCGTTCACATCTGCTGCGCTGAAAAACGTGTGAAAGCGCGTGGTAAAAAACGCATGCGCTTGTGCGCGCTTTAGTGCGCGTTTCTGTGCGTTGCGCTGTGCTTCTTTAAAGCACGTTTTGCTTGTTGTACCAGCAGCAGTTGTCAATAAAACTTTGTTTTTGTATGTAAATGTATTTTTTCTCCAAGTATTGGTAAAAAACGCATGCGCTTCTATGCGCTTCTATGCGCTAAAAAAGCGCATCCATTCCCTTGCATTGATGTGCGCTTTCCAGCTCAACGCACAGAAATGAATGCAACCCTACGTTTCTGTAACGCTGCTCAGCGCAGCGCATAGATGTGAACCAGCTACATTTAGTTACATGGGAAAATAAATACCTTGCTGATCGCACAGGGCAGTGTGCTGTAAAAAGCGCACAGAAACGGCCCTGATGTGAACGAGGCAGAAGAGAGTATTCATATCTAGAGGGATATCAGAATATCAAGGTTGTATTCACAATGCATGTGCAAACATACCCAGCGCATCTGTGCTGCCCTGCAGATATAATGCAGAGATGCACCCTGCTGTAATATAATGTCTGCTGAAATATTTCCAATCAGGTACATATGGGTGTTTTTCAAGAAAGTGGAGTAAAACTACATTTTTATAATTTGCAGATTTCATTTGAGATCTGTTTATTATTTGTTACATTTCCTTTTTTAGAGTGTATTCTGGTTATGGACATACAGTAAAGGTATATTTAAAGGGGACCTGAACTCAAAACTTCCTCTCTGCTCTAAAAGATAAGCAGTGTGTCTATTTCCTGCTTTCATGGAATCAGACATACAGTTCGCATCCTGTGTTTACCAGTTAGCTGCTCTGCCATGGCAGCCAGGTGACACAGCTGAGAGATCAAATTACAGTGTGGGGGAATTCGATAGACTAAATTTCTAAATACATACAGGATGAATTTCTCTATGTTTTCCCTCTGTCCTGTGCAAGAGTTCAGGTCCACTTTAAGGTTCAGTGAAACTGCATATCATGCAGTGGCTAAGGTGCTGTCATCTGAGGCCACAGCATGTGTGACTTTTGTGCAAACCCGATTATGTATATAGAAAATACATCTATATTGGGAGGTAATTAAAAAAAAAAAAAAAAAAAACGAACGCTAGCCAATAGGAACAAAATCTTTATTGAAATCCCAAAAAATTATATATTAGATTTTTTATGATTCTTTACCAATATGGATGTCTTTTCTATATACAGTATACAAATCAGTTTATGTTTTCTCATCCATGGTGGCAAGTATTATGGTGGTGTTTACATTTTTTCATTAGCTCACAAGTAGTGGCAGTTTTGCGCAAACCCCGTCATCTGAAAACAAAAATTACACTTTTTATCTCTCGGATTCTTGAGATTTGGCAGTGGCTGCAGCGGTAGTTTTCTTTGGGGCACCTAAACCCGATCCTACAAATTCTTTATACTGGACCAGATTGGCCATGTAACGTTTGGCGTGAGAGCCACTCCTCCAGGTTTTCAGCTTTGAGTCAAACTTCTGATGCGCAAAAAGTTCTGAAGGGTCTAGGTGAGCGCTGACCGACACAGAGGCGGCCCGTTCCCGCCACTGGAACTGGAAGAGATGGCGCTCAGCCTTCTTCTGCCCCCATAGCCGTGCCAGACTCAGGGCATTGTGCCCATTTACATTAGTGTCTTGTGTTTGTGCTCCATTGGCTAACAGCTCATCCACACAGTCACACTTGCCCATAGCGGATGCCACATGAAGAGGGCTGTTGCCCAGTCGAGTCTTTGCCAATACATTGGCTCCTAAATTGAAAAAAAAAGGTGTTAATGTATATTCCAAATAAGAACCATAATACAGCAGAGTCTCTGATATCTGTAATTCAGCCAACCGGAAATCTCTACTAACCAGCATGCCTCAGGGATCACTGGAACCTCTTTGTGGGGGCTGGCGGGTAGTCAAATACTTACTGAGCCTCCAGTGATGTGTAGCAGCCTTCCTGTACCTCCTCGCGGGCTCCTAGCGGCTTCTGGCGTCCATGTAGGGAAGGTGGCATGTCACCTGACCCAATGAAGGTCAGCTGACACTCCGCCTTCCATGCACTGGGGAAGCCAGAGAGCTGCTCGGAGCACGCGAGGAGGTACAGGAAGGCTGCTACACATCACTTCAGGCTCGGTAAGTATTTAAAGAGAACCCGAGGTGGGATTTAATAATGTTAGTTGGGCACAGAGTCTGGTTGTGCATACTATCACCACACTATCTGTTGCCTTACGGTGTGCCCCCAGGACCCCCCTACGCTCTGCTGTCCCCTGTAACAAAAACCGCCGTGCTAGTGACACACAGCGTGTCGCCAGCAGGCTGTTTACCTATGTGGTGCCTGTCACCACCGCTCCCCCGCCTCCTCTATATTGGCGCACCCTGCCCGCGTCCCTTCTCTCCAATCAGGAAGCGCCGATATAGAGGAGGCGGGGGAGTGGTGGTGACAGGCACCACATAGGTAAACAGCCTGCGGGCGACACGCTGTGTGTCACTAGCACGGCGGTTTTTGTTACAGGGGACAGCAGAGCGCAGGGGGGTCCTGGGGGCACACACAGGGCCAGTTTAAGCAACAATGGGGCCCCAGGGCAAAATAAACCTGACGGGCCCCCCACAACATATACCCCGGAACAAAAATCGGCATTAGGGGACCTTTTTTGCAGCTAGTATAGTCAGGGTGTGAAGTCCCAATCGGTCGGAGCTCCACATTCTGGCTATCCCAGCCTGCATGGGGGACAAGGGGTTAAAAAGTTTCAGGAGGGGGGACCCCACATAATTTTTTTTTTTTAAATTCCCACACTCTAAACATAAAAAAAAATTGGAAAAATAGAAAAAAATGCCAGGGATCTTCATACAGCCATATTGCGGCCCTGGCCAAAGCGCTGCGGCTGCGTATGGACCCCCTGGAAACCCTGTCAGGAAATTTATTGCGCTTTCGTTTGATGCATGTAAAATTACACTACCGTTAGGTTTGCTACTAAAAGTGACATTTACCGCATTTAATAGTATACTTTTTTCCTTCAAAACTTTAAAATCGATTTTCTCAAAAACTATACAGTCTTTTTGAAAAATTGTTTTTTCCTCTTATTCCTAATGATCTCCTTAACATATCCTGCAAATTTAGGGTTTCTAGCATTTAAGGTGGATTTGCTATCAACCATTAAAGTCGGCAGATTTTTAAATGTGTATTTTTTTCCCTTTGAAACTTTAAAATCGATTTTCTCAAAAACTATAAGGCCGATTTGAATTTTTTTTTCCTCTTGTAGCCACTGGGGGCCCCTACAAGCTCTGGGGCCTGGGGCAGCTGCCTCCTCTACCTCTATGGTAGCGCCGGCCCTGGGCACACAATAGGGCAACAGAGACTGGTGATAGTGTGCACAACCAGACTCTGTGCCCTACTAACATTATTAAATCCCATCTCGGGTTCTCTTTAAGGGAGGAAGTTTGCGCTATTTCAGTCGATTGCTCAAGTAACCAGCAAGCACAGGTATCAGGCGATCCCCGCCGGTGCCGGATCCTGGGGACTGTGCTGTAGTCCGCTTCTATTTTGGCCACAGCAATATTCCATACTGGAATTACCGTGTACAATATGGTATTTAATCGAGTTGGCTTTGGTGATATTTTGGCTACATGCTTTACAATCATACCACAACTTAGCTATGGAATAGTATTTGGTGGTGGTTTTGGGGATTATTCTCTTTTTTTGCTTACCCAGATCGTTTAAGGCTGCCTTAGCTTAGAATCTAGTGTGTGTACAGCTTCCCTCACAATGAATGACTAACGAGCACATTCTCTTGTCTCCCATGCCACAGAATGCCCGTCGCTTGTTTGCTTTCTGTTTTGCCTCCTCCCCTCTTCATTAAACACTGGAGCCAGGAGAGGTAAATAAATCAGCGCTTATCAGCGCTTGTCATGCTTGTTGAGGGAGGATTCCAGGACACTTTGGGGGAGCCAGCGCTGCACTGCCTGCAGCTACAGGGGAGGGGGAAGCCTCATTGGGACTCTGAGGCTTCCCCCTCCCGAGGTGAGTACCCCCCAGGGGAACTTTTTTTTTATACAGAGTCGCTTTAACCTCCCTAGTGGTACCCAGATTTTAGAGTCTAAAAGCGGTGCAATTTTTTCTGAAGCTTTTAGACCCTGAAAGCAGGAAAAAAATCATGCTGCTAGATAGAGCTGCGGCAGCCCAGCATTTACTCACCTCCACTGCATCCAGCGCTGCAATTCTCCCTCCGTCCATTGGGTGGTGCGCTACCCCTATAGTAAGATCACCGTCTGTTGTCATGTGACAAATGGCGATCTCTCCAAAGGGATCAGAGCCTAAAATGACCGGAAGAAGAATGGCTGCTGGCGTATTTATATAGGGGGAGGTGAGTTGAAGAGTTGAAACGCCCGCTGCAGGCAGGCTCTGCATACACCTTCCAGCAGCTACTCCATGTCAGGCTCGGGATTACCGCTCTTGGCTTCTTTCTTTCCACCCCAAGTCTGACTCGGGGTTACCGCCAAGGAGATAAATGACTTCCCCCTTCCTGATACCTAACACCAGAACCCCTAATTACTGCAGAAAACCCCCTTCCTAACCCTAATACCCTCGTAAATAAAAAAGCTCCTTTTCTGACACCTAAACCGAATCTCTATTACCAATATCCCTTACCCTCTCCCCTAATACTATTCCTACTTATTGACACCTTACCCTGGCTTCATCCAACTCCACACCTCTGGTTACTAATCTAAGTACTCATACCACCACCACATTACCAGAAGTAATGCTGTAACTGAACACTGGCACCCAATACACCTGCACTGAACTGACCTGATCCGCACAGTAAAAACCCAAAGCACTCCATGAACAGTAGTAGCATAGCCATAGCTTTAATGTCATTTAATTGCCATGGGGTACGGGAAGAGCTTCCCCTTATGTTGTCCCCAAAGGGTTACCAACTGAGGTAGACATCTTGTCATACATCAATGATCCTGGCCCTGAGCCACGACAGGAAAAAATGCTGAATGCTGAAAGCATCTTACCATTCTTTAAAAGGAAGCGTATCATACTGAGGTGACCACGATGTGCAGCCACGTAAAGGGCCACGCTGGCTCTTGAAGCCACCCACTCATTCCTCTGCTTCATACTGAACCTCAAGGAGTTCTGTGTGTTATAACCGGAGTCTGCAGTGACCCCTAAACTTTTCAGCTAAAAAAAAAAAAAAGTATAAATAGAAACAATGAAACATGAAATACTTCCATATGGGTTTCGTACTATCTATACCAGGCCTGGGCAAACTTGGAACTGCAGCTGTTAAGGAACTATAGTCCCACAATGCATTCGCCTTTATGAGTCATGACTGTGGCTGTCAGACTTCTGCAATGCATTGTGGGACTTGTAGTCCTTAACAGCTGGAGGGCCAAGTTTGCCAAGTTTGCCCATGCCTGATCTATACACATTTTTATTTGTGTTGTCTCGGATGAAATAGAACGGCTATAGCTGCACGGGCTTTATAAACAAATGGCAGTATAAACTAAACATGGAGCATGGTGGGATAGAAGTTAGCACTCTTGCCTTGCAGCGCTGGGTCCTATCACTATCTGCATGGAGTTTGTATGTTCTCCCCATGTCTGCATGGATTTCCTCTGGGATCTCCGGTTTCCTCCCACATCCCAAAATTATACAGATGATGGGATACTTACACACACTACACGATACATACATAGACATATGATAAGAATGAAGGGGGCCACTAATGATCCAATCCTTTTCACCCAATCTTACAATTTCTATGTAATATAAGGTAACTTGTCTGAAGTAACCATTCAGTATATTCACTAATTTACCCCTCTACTACATAGATTTGGTAAGATTGGATTAAAAAGATTGGATCATGAGTGGCCACCATAAGGTAGAGATTAGATTGTGGCCACCTGAGGGACAGTTAAGTGACATACAGATAAGTGTAGTGGCTTCCCCTAAAACTGGCCCTAGAGTGACTACGATACATACCGGTACATTCAGAGCAGGATCATTTCTTCACAAAAGGCATCGTTTAAAAGCAATATTTTATTCTATCTTCATAAACACATAAAACAAAATGAAGTGTGCTGAGTCTATGACTAGTGCATTTTAAATCTCTTGATTCTTCTTCCAGTCATCTAACTAAATGCCCAATTCATGATCAAATGCCCATCCTTGTTTACCCAAGGAGTGGATCTGATGGGGAACTGAAAAACAGAAACAGACCTCTACTGCCAAACAAAAAACCACCAGTAGAGGGCAAGCGCGTACTATATAATTGCTGCCATAGAATAAGCAATGTTTATGTACAGTATATCCACTCATATGTAAATGTTAATGGCTCTTATGTAAATAAGCCTCCAACTTACAACATCACAGTGGAATATAATGTTGAGGCCCCACGGTGGCGAACCATATCTGCAAAATAATATCCATGGTTAAAGCAGCACCCAGGTGACCATGCCGACTATGTACCTTTCCGCAGCAAAAACAGCCACCAATCTTCAAAGCGCCGCCAATCAGAGCTCCCTGCGGTGACCAACCAATCAAATCACCGCCGACAGCGTCCGCTCAAAAACTGCTCACTCACGCAGGGCATATGACGTCCCAGTGATGGTAAACCAATCACTGGGGCGCCTACAACGTCCACCTAAAGCCTTGTTCCAATCTAGTGGACAGATAAATGATGGCATCAGGCAAAACACCAAATCGCCTACAAAGTCGGTCTGGTGTCTCTGATAAAATGTACATTACTAGCACCACCTAGTGGAAAAAAAGAGAAATCACAAGCAAAAATATAAAACAAATGCAAAGAATATATAAATAATAATTCCTATTTTTTGTATAGCGCCTTTCTCCTCGGACTCAAAGCGCTTGCGAGGCAGCCACAAGAGCGCACTCAGTAGGCAGTAGCAGGGTTAGGGAGTCTCGTCCAAAGAACTCTTTACAGAATAGGTGCTGGCTTACTGAACATGCAGAGCCAAGATTCAAACCCGGGTCTCCTTTGTCAGAGGCGAAGCCCTTAACCATTACACTATCCAGCCACTCTAAATCCTTATCTCAATCTCCAATTCCGTCATACACCCTGCACACTTCATGCTGTTTTATGTATTTATGAAGAAGGAATAAAGTATTGATTTTTAATCCGTGTGGATCCTTTTGTGAAGAAACTATTTGAATTCCTGTTGGCTCCAAGGGAGGGTTCCTGCACATTTACCATACCCATTAGTGCTTAACCTTCTGTTATTACTCAGAGCAGGATCAGGCTACCTAGGCAGGTTCCCGGGGGACTAGTGGCTGTCAAGCGTCACACCTTCCATTTTATTTTTACCTCTCCTTGCTTCAGTATACGTGTGTGTAATATATTTATTATATACACGCGTATACAGTTATATAGTCTTAGCTTATTTTAATAAACACTTGTTGCTCTATTTGCTGTCTCATGTCTTATCTACATTCACATGTTAGAAGGAGCTTGGGCCAAGGCAGATCCTACCAGAGTCATATGTCTATGTATGTATCATGTTGTGTATGCAGATATGACTTAAAGTAAACATCCAGACTAGAAATCTACTCAGCAGCACTGAAAAGGCTTGGTGTTTCTCAGTTTCACAGGATCAGAACTTTGTTTTTCTTACCCAAGCCTCATTTTTAGCTGCACAGAAGGAAACTGCCCGGGCATTTTTCCCCTGATGCTGTGCAAAGCATGAAGGGATTTCTAATGTTGTTGTTGTTCTCATTCTCCTGTGTTGGTGCAAATTTGTTTGTTTATCCTCCTGAGCGGTATGCCCGACACTGTGTTGGGCAAGGAATTTTTGCTGAAAGCGGTAAGCTCGACACAGTGTCAGGCATGCCGCTCAGGGGGTTTCCCTAGCTACAGCAGCCCCACAGTATAAGTTAACTTAGTGCAGGGGCTGCTGTACACTATCTGCAGCATTAGTGATGTAAGGTATAGTGCCCCCCAACCCACGATCCCCCCTCTAATGTCCCCGATGCAGCTGCTGCCTTGCTAGATACATACTGAGCATCGTTCCAGCGAGCGCCCCAGCCTGTCTTCTCAGCTCCGCATATCTTCCGGTATGGGAAGGCCTGAAGTCATGTGACGTCTGACATCAGACGTCACATGACTTTAGTACACATCCTCCGCATACCGGAAGATATGCGGAACTGAGAAGACAGATGGGGAGCTCGCTGGAACGATGCTCAGTATGTATCTAGCAAGGCAGCAGCTACACCGGGGACATTAGAGGGGAGATCGGGGGTGGGGGGCACTATGCCTTACATCACTAATGCTGCCTATAATGTACAGGAGCCCCTGCACCTAGCTAACTTCTACAGCGGGGCTCCTGTACCTAGCTAGCCTATACTGGGGAACACCTATCTAGCCTATAGTGGGGGCACCTATCTAGCCTATAGTGGGGGGCACCTATCTAGCCTATAGTGGGGGGCACCTATCTAGCCTATAGTGGGGGGCACCTATCTAGCCTATAGTGGGGGGCACCTATCTAGCCTATACTGGGGGGGGGGCACCTATCTAGCCTATACTGGGGGGCACCTACCTGGCCTATACTGGGGGGGGGCACCTATGTAGCCTATTCTGGGGGGCACCTATCTAGCCTATACTCGGGGGCACCTACCTAGCCTATACTGGGGGGGGCACCTATCTAGCCTATACTGGGGGGCACCTATCTAACCTATCCCGGGGGACACCTGTACCTAACTAGCCTATCCTGGGGGACACCTGTACTTCTCTAGCGTATACTGGGGGCACCTAGACCTGGCTACCTACCTACAATAATCTGCGGGGGTTTCCAAAGACAGATGGGCGCAACGCGGTGGGCGGCACAGGACAGGTAATGTATAAATGCACACACAGGAGTACATTTAAATTGGGGGGCAGCGACGAGGCAACGGGCGCAGCTGATTTCCGAGCGATTTCATGAAGAAATTTATCGGGAATCAACCTGTGGAGTATGGCAGCCGACCGATCTCTCTCTAATCAGATTTGATTAGATAAAGATCTGTCTCTTGGTTGAATCTGCCCATCATCTCTATTGTATTGGTGCAGGTTGAGCAGCTGCAGCTTGGAAGTATAAATGATCAGCGATTTTGGGGAGTAATTTTGAAATTAAAGGTGGGTACACATGTCAGATAAAAGTCTTTGGAAAATGAATGATCACAGACCAATTTTACCCCCTTTCATGTAGTATGAGAGCCATACTCTACACAGATATCTGCAGATCTCATACACACCTTGTTTAACGGACAATTATCTGTAGATCAGATCCACCAGGTTGGATCTTCAGATCGGCAGATAATTGTCTGATCTACAGATGAATGTCCATTAACCACTTAACGACCGCCTAACGCCGATAGGCGTCGGCAGGTCGTTAGTGGTTTCCCATGGAAACCTTTCCATGCTAGTTCACGGAGGCTTTCTCCGTGAACAGCGTGTGAGCCGCCGATCGCGGGACAGTTGGAACTGTGTCTCATGCTCCTTGTCACCTCCTTTCAACCAAAAAGATGGCTGCCCCCATGAAAAAGATGGCTGCCCCATGAAATCACAAACTTTTGTCTCTTCTTTTAAAACAGGGTGGGTAAGAGATTATATTACCTATCTATTTTAATTAACATAACTAATGTAACTTAATGACAGTATGTTTGTTTAGGCTGAAGTTCCTCTTTAAAGGGATACTGTAGGGGGGTCGTGGGAAAATGAGCTGAACTTACCCGGGGCTTCTAATGGTCCCCCGCAGACATCCTGTGTTGGCGCAGCCACTCACCGATGCTCCGGCCCCGCCTCCAGTTCACTTCTGGAATTTCTGACTTTAAAGTCAGAAAGCCACTGCACCTGCATTGCCGTGTCCTCACTCCCGCCGATGTCACCAGGAGTGTATAGCAGAAGCCCAGTATGGTCTGTGTCTGCGCAGTATGCTCCTGGTGCCATCAGCGGGATCGAGGACACGGCAACGCAGGCGGAGTGGTTTTCTGACTTTAAAGTCAGAAATTCCAGAAGTGAACCGGAGGCGGGGCTGGAGCATCGGGGAGTGGCTGCGCCAACACAGGATGTCTGCGGGGGACCATTAGAAGCCCCGGGTAAGTTCAGCTCATTTTCCCCCGACCCCCCTACAGTGTCCCTTTAACATACCTCCCAACATTTGAATGTCACAAAACGGGACACTTAGGCCACACCCATGGCCACACCCCCAACCCCCTAGTCACGCCCACCCCACAAACAAGTTTTTTTTTTAAACAATTAATTAGTGTTTAATTACTCCCAAAGGGGAGGCGCTGTGAGGGTGCCAGTGGGTGGGGAGGCGCTGTGAGGGTGCCAGTGAGTGGGGATGGGGGTGAGGGTGGCCGTGGGTGGGCAGAGAGAGAGGGGGAAAAAATCCGATCGAGGCACCAGCCCGGTATGCGGCATGGATAGCCGCCGCCGCCATTAACTTCCTCCCTCCCTCCTAATATGCCCCCCAGTGTCCCCCTTCCCCCTGCAGAGTAAAATGGGCAGCGGAGCGGGCTGTAACTCTTACCACTGCCGTAGCGGGATCTCATCTGGTCTTCTCGCTTCCTGTGACGTCACAGGAAGCAAGAAGACCAGATGGGATCCCGGGAAGGGGGGAAGGGGACACTGGGGGGCATATTAGGAGGGTGGGAGGGAGAAGGTCAATGGCGGCGGCGGCCATCCATGCCGCATACCGGGCTGGTGCCTCGATCAGCTTTTTCCCCCTCTCTCCCCAGCGGCCGGGACCAGGGGGCGGGACAGCCCCCCAAAATCGGGACCCGACGAAAACAGGACAGTTGGGGGCCCTGCTTTAATGACAGTATGTTTGTTTAGGCTGAAGTTCCCCTTTGAGATGTAATGGGGACCCGAGACAAAGTAGTAAATTTGGGGGCCCCTTGTGGTCCTTTTGGTCAGATGAAGCAAAGAGGTCAGAGAAGGTGGCAGGTGGGATGCTTGACACCCACTAATCCCCCAGGAGCCTGCCTAGATTGCCTGATCCTGCTCTGAGTAATAACAGAAGGTTAAGCAATAATGGGTATGGTAAATGTGCAGGAACCCTCCCTTTGAGCCAACAGGAATTTCAAATAGTTTCTTCACAAAAGGATCTGCACCATTTAATAGCAATACTTTATTCCTTCTTCACAAAACAGCATGAAGTGTGCAGGGTCTATGGCGGAATTGGAGATTGAGATAAGGATTACTGTATATTGTATGAGCATTTGTTTTATATTTTTGCTCACAATTTCAACAGTTACTAGTTTTGCTTGATGCCATAATTGTTTTATCCACTAGATGGCGCTTGGAACAAGGCATGCTTTGGTGGACGTTGTAGGCGCCCCAGTGATTGGTTTACCATACGCCCTGTGTGGTGAGTGAGCAGTTTTTAGCGGACGCTGTCGGCGGTGATTTGATTAGTCACCACGAGGAGCTGATTGGCGGCGCTTTAAAGAGGCACTATTAGCAAAAACATGCCCATCAAAGTAAACACATATGTAAGTAGATAAATACTTCCTCTACTTACATAACTGATGTATTGCACTGTCCTCGGTTTCCTTCAATATAATTTGATAGTACAAATAAAGGGTCATCCTTTTCATGGCAGGGGCCATCTTGATTCCTTCGGGTATATTCTTCCCCCTCCCCGCACCCCCCTCCTCCCCGCACTTATCCCCAGCACAGCGGGGAGGAAAAGCTGCAGCTGGCAAAGACTCGCCTAACAATAGATCCAAGCGCTGCAGTTCCCCCCTATACTCTCTGCACTACCACCGGCGGCAGTGCAGAGAGTATGGGGGGAACTGCAGCGCCTGGGAACATTATTCCTGGAGTCTGTGCGCTGCCTTTATCCTTCCCCAAAGTTCTGTGCGGGGAAGAAGGATAATGCGGCGGCGGCGGGCGGCAGAAGGGCAGAAGGGGGGCGCGGACATCACACTGGAGGAGGGGGGCAGAGGACAGTGAGAGGAGATAGCCTCTAGCCCCCCTCCGTGCGCTCTTACAGCGGCTACACCGCTGCAGACAAGGGGAGAGCAGGCGGCCAATCGCAGAGCAGAGCGGTGATTGACAGAGGCTTCAGCCAATCAGCCTGCCTGTCATTTCTGTTCTGCGGCTTGCGTCCTGCAGGCATGGGGAGAGAAAAACCTCCCAGGAAAAAAAGTAAGAAGGATTTTAAGTTTTTGCATTGCCTTATTACAATCCTTTTTGTGTATGTAATAGGCTAAAAGAGAGAATAGATTTAACATATTATGCCTAACAGTTACTCTTTAAGGATAAATTTACCGCCATGAGATGCTTAATGAGTCGGTTTTTAGGTGGATTATGGCCAGAGGCAGGACAAGGTCCTCCAGCACCCAAGGCTGAGACACCAAAGTGCGCCCCTCCATCCCTGCCACCCCAGCCGTCACACACTGATTGCTATTAGACTAAGAGGTGCAACAGGGCCCCCAACCTCCCCAACACCTTAATATCTAGTTATCTGGCTTGCAGTCACAGCTATGTATCCCCTTTTCTTATTTCTTTTTGCTTCAAACACAATTAGGAATGACAGCTGAATGAATTGTGCGCCCCCTCCTACACTGCGCCCTGAGGCTGGAGCCTCTCCAGCCTATGCCTCGGCCCGGCCCTGATTATGGCGGCAGTGATCTGAATGGCCAGTCACTGCCGACAGTTTTACAGAGAGGGGCCTCATCATTATTCCACTATGATGCTGTGAGGATTAGGCATCCATCTGAAAATGGCGCCTGTGAATAATGGCGCACAGTGTTGCCGCTAATCCGTTTGCCGCTTATCGCTATTTAACGTTAAAGCCTTATTGTTATTTACCGTTAAAGCCTTATTGTTATTTAGCGTTAACACACAGAACCCTCTCTGTACCTATCCCTAACCCCTAAACCCCCCGGTGGTGCCTAACCCTAACCACCCCCCTGGTGGTGCCTAACCCTAACCACCCCCCTGGTGGTGCCTAACCCTAACCACCCCCCTAGTGTTGCCTAACCCTAACCACCCCCCTAGTGGTGCCTACCCTAACCACCCCCCTGGTGCTGCCTAACCCTAACCACCCCCCTGGTGGTGCCTAACCCTAACCACCCCCCTGGTGGTGCCTAACCCTAAGACCCCCCTGGTGGTGCCTAACCCTAACCTTGACAGTGTTACATTAAATCCATTCATCGTTTTGCAGTTAAATAACTTCTGCAGTTTGGCTTATGTAGGGCGCTATTGATAAATAACGTTAGTGTGTGTCACTATTGATAAATAACGTTAGTGTGTGCCACTATTGATAAATAAAGTTAGTGTGTGCCACTATTGATAAATAACGCTACTGTGTGCCGTTTTTCTTCTTCTTTTCCCTGTGCGCCATTATTATGCAGTACTAACGATAAATAGCGATAAGCGTATCTTTTTAATGCGGCGCCATTTCTATGCATAGGCACTGTGCGCCATTATTCACTGATCCGGCACTGTGCGCCATTATTCACTGATCCCGAGGATTAGACAGACAGACATATAGATAGATAGATAGATAGATAGATAGATAGATATAGGAAGATAAAAAAAATGAATGTTCTATTTGTTTTTGTGTTTTACATTTTTGGACAAATTGATCATAAGTGTATGTTATAATTTCATTTTTTACATTCAAACGGAAAAATCAATCAGATTTCTCTGATCAAAGAAAAAGCAAAAATTGAACTTGCATGGCCCACCTTTCAGTAAGTCTAAGGGCAGAAACCCACTAGAGCGATTTTTTGAGCAGTTAGGGAGCGATTCAAAATGCTAGCGATTTCCCTAAACGCTCAGCTAATGTTAAAGTGATCCTAAAGTAAAAAAAAAAAAAAGACTTTTACTCACCTGGGGCTTCTAATAGCCCCCTGCAGCTGTCCGGTGCCCTCGCCGTGTCCCTCTGATCCTCCTGTCCCCGCCGCCAGGCTGGGAACGCAAGTGACTCTTCGCGTTCCCAGCCACAATATCGCTCTCTATGCTGCTATAGCATGAAGCATATAGCAGCATAGAGGGCGATATTGTGGCTGGGAACGTGAAGAATCAGTCGCGTTCCCAGCCTGTCGGCTCCTGACGGTGAAACCGGAAGTGGCTGCCGGCAGGGACACGAGGATCGAAGGGACACGGCGAGGGCACCAGACAGCTGCAGGGGGCTATTGGAAGCCCCAGGTGAGTAAAAGTTTTTTTTTTTTTTTTACTTAAAGGGGAACTTCAGCCTAAACAAACATACTGTCATTAAGTTACATTAGTTATGTTAATTAGAATAGATAGGCAATATAATTTTTTACCCACCCTATTTTAAAAGAACAGGCAAATGTTTGTGATTCATGGGGGCTGCCATCTTTGTCATGGGGGCAGCCATCTTTTTGGTTGAAAGGAGGTGACAAGGAGCAGGAGACACAGTTCCAACTGTCCTGTGTCCTGATTACCCCTCCCAGCTGCACACACTAGGCTTCAAATGTCAAATTCAAAATGTAAAAAAAAAAAAATTTGCACCAAAACAGCAGAACGAGAGCAACAACATCAGAAATCCCATCATGCTTTGCACAGCATCAGGGGAAAAAAGCCCGGGCAGTTTTCTTCTGTGCAGCTAAAAATGAGGCTTGGATAAGAGAAACAAAGTTCTGATCCTGTGATACTGTTAAAGAAACACCAGGCCTTTTCAGTGCTGCTGAGTCGATTTTTAGTCCGGAGGTTCACTTTAAGGATCTCTTTAATGGATGGGCCAAATTCCACTGGAACGATTGCGATTATCAAAATTGCAAACACAGGACATGCAGCTTTTTTAGCATTTTGCGTTAGCGTTTCTGCAATGTAAAGTATATAAACACTGGCGTAATCGCTTGTCAAAACCTACACTGCAAATTTGCTAGTGTTTTTAAATTACTGCACACTGTAAAAAAAAAAAATTAATTGAAAGGACCAATCAGAATTAAAACCGCTAATCGCAAATCGCTATACAATTGCTGGCAAAACGCTTACACTTTTTAAAATCGCTACAAAAATCGCCAGAAAACGCTCATAAAATCGCTTACAAAATGCTCATTAAAACCGCTAGCGATTGCAATTAACGATAACGCTTTGTTCCAGGCCTAAGGTCTGGAACCCAATACAAGTCGCAAACCGCTAGCGTTTTAATTAGCATTTTGTAAGCGATTTCATGAGCAATTTCCGGCGATTTTGGTAGCGATTTTAAAAATAGTGTAAGCTTTTTGCCAACGATTTGTGATTAGGGTTTTTAATTCCGATTGGTCCTTTCTAATTATTTACATTTTTGTTACAGTTTGCAGTAATTTAAAATCATATACAAATCTCTATGTGTAGTGATTCAGAAGCTTTTAACCATTGCTTCAATACTTTACATTGGAGCGCAAACTCTCCCAAAATGCTGCCTGTCCTGCGATTGCGATTTTGCTAAACGTAATCGCTACTGTGGAATTTTTTACATTTATTTACATTGGTAGAGTGATTAGGGAAATCGCTGGTGATTCTAAACGCCCAAAAAAGCACTGCAGTGGGTTCCAGGCCTTATGCTGATGTCACATGTGTACATTTTAATGCAATTACTGGTTTTAAAACAATCAAGAAGTAATTCAAATAATTGTGGGAATGTTTTAAAGAGAACCCGAGGTAAGAGGGATATGGAGGCTGCCATATTTATTTCCTTTTAAGTAATGCACATTGCCTGGCTGTCCTGCTGATCCTCTGCCTCTATTACTTTAAAGTGCACCTCCGGAAAAAAAAAAAAGGTTTGAGTGGCAATACATATATGTAGTCTATGCACTGTGTACAGTTAGATGAACGTATAAAGTTTACATCTGGTACATAATAGTGTATAGAACAGACTCACATTTATATCTGTAGTAGCACTGCCTTATTTCTCCTGAAGCTGAAGCCTTGCTGAAGTACACCCTCAGCATTGTGTGGTTCCCTCTCCTGCTCTCTGCCTGCATGGATCAAATTGCTCATAATAATGACTTCTATAGATACTTTGAATAGTGGTAATCATTAACAAACTGCTCCCCATCCCCTTCTTGCACCTCAGACACTGTAGTTGCCATTGGCAGGTTTTGGTGCGCCGTATCATTTGTTATGTATAGAGTGCTTGGGGGGCCCCAATGTAAAACTTGCATCGGAGCCCACAGCTCCTTAGCTACGCCCAGGGCTGGGACGAGGCAGAGGCAGGAGAGGCTCCAGCCTCAGGGCGCAGTGTAGGAGGAGGCACACAACTCACTCAGCTATCATTCCCCTTTTGTGTTTGAATCAGAGAGAAATAAGAAAAGGGTATACATGGCAGTGACTGCAAGCCAGATAACTAGATTAAGGTGTTGGGGGCCCTGGGGCGCCTCTTGTAGTAGTAATCAGTGTATGACGGCTGGGGTGGGAGAGATGGAAGGGCGCACTTTGGTGTCTCAGCCTTTGGTGCTGAAGGACTTTGTCCCGGCTCTGGCTACGCTACTGACCCCTATAACTTCAGTCCTCACAGCACGGTATCTAGGGGTAATATTTGATTCTTCTCTCTCATTTATTCCTCACATTAACTCCCTAACCAGCTCCTGTCATCTCCAGCTCAAAAACATAGCACACATCCGACCGTTTCTCACCCAGGACACAACTAACATGTTAGTACATGCTCTTATTATATCTTGCTTGGACTATTGTAATATATTATTGCTTGCTGGACTTCCAACTAACCAACTGGCACCCCTCCAATCTGTACTGAACTCAGCTGCTCGTCTCATTCATCTCTCTTCTCGGTCTTCCTCTGCTGCTCCTCTCTGTCAAGCTCTTCATTGGTTACCAATGAACTAGAGGACCTACAAAACCATCCACTATCTCTCTCCCCTGTACATCTCACTAGTTTCCAGATACCAACCCAACTGTAATCTCAGATCTGTACATGAGCTTATTTTATCCTCCTCTAGAATTACCTCATCGCATTCACATATACAAGAGTTCTCACGTGCCTCATCCCTCCTCTGGAATGCCCTTCCACAGCACATCTGTCACTCTCCCACCTTTGAAATCTTAAAATGCTCCCTCAAAACTCACATTTTCCGACAAGCATATGCTCCAACTTAGGCCATTCACCCTTCGACCTTGCGTCTCATTTAAATCCTTAATAACCTAAACATGCACCGCCTCTTGTATACTGCATACTTACCCACCTCTTGTTCCCCTCCCCCCTCCAATTCCTTTAAATTGTAAGCTTGCAAGGGCAGGGCGCTCACACCGTTTTGTGTCTTGGAATTTGTTGTTCATTTTATAGCTTGTACTCGGTTATACATCATGTTACATCTGTCATTGTAACCACCAGTTCTGTATTTTGTACCATTGTCTATATTTGATGTATATCATTGTCTGTATCATTATGGAACCCTTGTTTCTTTTCCTACTTCGTTCAGCGCTACAGAATACGTTGGCGCTTTATAAACAATAATAATATGTGGATTACGGACCCTGGGGGTGAGAAAATCACAGTTTATTATGTGTGATTTTATATGTCTAATCTTGGAAACTTATTAGGTTTAAAGCAAACTGTAATTTATAATTTAGGTACTCTTTTTAAGCCATAGGCAACTGGCATTATTTAAAGAAAACCCGAGGTGTGTTTGAAGAATGTGATCTAAATACAGATCACATTCAGCCTCTATACAGCCCAGCCTCTGTTAGTCTCCCAAACCCCCCTAAGGTCCCCCTGCACTCTGCAATCAGACATAAATCACAGCCACGTGCTGTGCTGGCTGTGTTTACATTTATAGTGTCAGTCTCGGCTGCTCCCCCGCCTCCTGCAGAGCTCCGGTCCCTGCCCTCGTCCCTTCCCTCCAATCAGCGAGGAGGGAAGGGAGGCAGGCGGGGACCGGAGTTCTGCAAGAGGTGGGGAGAGCAGCATACTGACACTATAGAGAAAAACACAGCCGCTGCGACACGCTGTGTGTCGACAGCACAGCTGTGATTTATCAGGGATTGCAGAGTGCAGGGGGACTTTAGGGGGGTTTGGAATACCAAATACCAACAGAGGCTGGGCTGTATAGGCAGATCCAGCCTCACTATGCAGATCACATTGTTCAAACCCAGCTCGGGTTCTCTTTGAAGCCGCATCTACACGCGTAGATGCGGGCGCGATGTTCCTTATCAATCGAGACGCTGATGCGGCTCGATTGATAAGATCCGACAGGACGGATCTTGCTTCCGCCGATTCCCTGCTCGCTCCCCGCGAGGGGACAATGGCAGGGAATCGAGCGGAAGATAAGCGGCGCTGGCGGGGACGAGCAGGGAATCGAATGCGGCGCACGCACGGCAAGCGGGGACGCGGAAGAGGCGATCCGACGGCTAATCGAGCCGCCGGATCGCAGCCTCATCTACCCGTGTAGATGAGGCTTAAAAGTAAAGAAATATGGCAGCTTCCATAGGTCTCACACCTCAGGGTCCTTTTAAAAAGTTATCTGTTCAGATTGGACCTGATATGTCCAATCTTCCCATTCAATAAACCAATAGCATTGACAGTACTCTAAAAGAATCACTAATAATCAATTGTTTCCAACCTTTTCTAAGTTTCCTTCAGCTGCAGCTTTAACAAGATCGCTCCAACCGTCCTGTGCCCAGATGCTCAGGCAGACACTCCCTCCAGGAATGATTCCATTAAATTTAAATGTAGATTTGTCTGGCATATCGCCTGTAAGAAGAAGTAATGCAACCACCATCAGCTTAAAGGACACATGAAGCAAAAATAAACTAATGAAATAAACAATTGTATCTATCCTCCTCCTACTAAAAATGACTTTTTAAGATATTCCACAGTTTTATTTCATGTTTAAATCTACTTTTTACGTTTTAACTGTTTTATTGTATTTGTGCAATGACACATTCATTGACGTATGCCAGAGCTAGAATTTATGAACTATTGACCCTTTTTAGCTCTTTCCTGCTCTCAGAAGCCATTTTCTGCTAGGATAGAGTTTTATAGTTGGAATTTCTTATCTGTGAGGGTCACACTGTAGTCACTTCCTGTCTGAGTCAGGACTGAGTCAGCCGCTTATATACCTGATATTTAACTCTTTCAGGCAAAGAAAGAAAAAAAGGAACACAGCATAGTTATTTGTGTGCTAGGCACTGTACATACCCATGTCTATCTCATGTCATATGTCACCTCGGGTATCCTTTCAAAAATGTATTGTTTTGCTTATTACTGCTGCAATCCATTTGCTCAAACTGACTCCTCCCCATCCATATGTATGTATGTATATGTATATGTATATGTATATATATATATATATATATATATATATATATATATGTATATATATATATATATATATATATATATATGTATATATATATATATATATATATATATATATATATAGTGTCTTATTGAATTGATCCAGTCAATTTATACTACCATATATGTGAGATAGCTTCCTCTTTGTATATTTATCTCTAATTGGGACGATAGGTCCTGGGCGGTGTTCGCCTTGCTTTTAATTTTTGAGTTGGCTACAATAAAGTCGTTATATTGTTAACTGTTGCATTCCATATGCTCATTCTTTACCTCTTAGGGAAGGAAAATCGTTTTCTAGCTTCAGTAACATTTGCTCATTGGGTCAACAACCTGTTTTCTTCCCTGTAAATAATCCCTACCATGGGTTAACCTATAGAACACCTTCTATCAGCGCACTTTTTTTTTGCTAGTTTTTAGTTGTTTTGTATATCCTCTCCATCCATTGACATCACATGGTGAATGCACATTCTAGGGTTGTCTGACCATTATTTGGTGTATCAAATCTAAGGCTCCTTCACACTTGGGTCGCGATTTTGCAGCACAAAAATTGGGCAATGTTCCAGGGATTTGCTTTTCCTGTTCAATAGAAGAATCACATTCCGGCTGCTCCCCAAATTCTCCATGCAGCGCGTTTGCAATTAATGCAAATCGCAAATGCTGCAGTGAGAATGATCCCATAGGGATACATATGTTATATGTCACAGTGCTTTGCTGGTCGCCAGTGATCAGCAAACACTGAAACCACCCAGTGTGAACCAGCCCTAAGGGTCCTTCCACACTAAAAATTGTAATTGTGGTGCGCTGATAATGCGATATTCAGACATTGTTAACGCAGCGCTTCACTGCAACTTTCGCGTGCGGTCATCAGCTGCAATTATTCACAGGAAGGTTTTTCAAACTTCATAGCAAATCACACAGCACTTAAGTATGAATGACCACATTTTTCATGCTCGATCTCCCGACGAATTGGCACACCTTCCAACTTTTTGAGATGAGAAAGAGGGACACTTTAAAGAGAGACTGAAGCGTAAACAAAAAAAAAATCGCTCTTTTTACATTAAAATCCTCTTCAGCAGTAATGCCAGAGCTGAAACGCTGCATCCCCACGGCACAACAAGGTTTTAACCCCCCATAATCCCGAAGACAAAAATCAAAGTCATGGATTTTGCTGCCCGGGGGAGGCAAAGCTTTGGGCTGTAGCTCTGCCTCCAGTCCAGTCAATCTGCACTGATCGCCTCCTCTCCCTGCCCCTCTCAGTGAAAGAAGGTGGGGGTTCCGTGCAGATTGACACGAGTAGAGGCAGAGCTACTGCCCAAAGCTTTGCCTCGGAAGCGATCTCCAAATCTTCCCTCTGGGATTTCGGGGGGATTAAGACCTCGTGCCCCGAGAATCCGGCCGTTCAGCTATGACATTATTGCCTAAGACGACTCCAAGGTAAAAGCAGCGATTTTTTTTAGACTTCAGAGTCTCTCTAAGGCCCACCCCTGCCACTCCTCTAACATGCCCCCATCACACCACTAGTCATGCATACCAGAAAGAGTTTATAAGTTCAGACCCCACTGTTCCTCTCCATCATCAGCCATTTTCCTTCATTTTAAAATGTAAAAATAAGAAATATATCAATTTACAATGAGAAATAACATTTATAGTATATTAAACAACTTATTTCAGCAGAAAAATACATGTATTTACATAGATCAGTCCTGAAAGAGGGACACATAAAGAAGAAAGAGGGACAGAGGGATTTAGTTCCCAAAGAGGGACAATCCCTGTGAAAAAGGGACATTTAGGAGCTATGAATTAATAATGACGTACATTCGTGATAATTGTAGCCTTTACATATTTAAAATTATTCTGGCCTTCCTACAGATTCCCCCCCCCCCCCCCCTCCTCTTCCCCGGAAGGAGCAAGAGATGCAGTATTAGCGCAGTGGTGCTATGGGACTATGCTTCCCTTACCCCGCCCGCTGCCTCACATCTCCTCACTTTGTGAAGCATACGTGCCTCCCGATCACGTGACCTGCATCGCATAGGCATACGCAGGGGGGGATTACAGCTGCTTAGAATCCCCCCCCCCCCCCCCCTGTGCCCTGCTGTGTGAATGCTTCACTTCCCCCTTCATTAGCAATGTCTGCTGTCCTCATTATTATCTGCATCCAAACTGCTCCTGATTGATCCCATTTAGGAAATAAATGCCAGATCCTGTCAGTCAGATGAAAAATTTAATTAGGTTTACCGAGCATGATGTCCTACCAAATTATTATACTGTATTGTGCGTGGTTGAGGGAGACTTTTCAGGAATCCCCCCCTTGAAAATCCTGGGTTTGCCCCTGATAATCATACATGATTAAAGCCCTCCCTCTCCCCCAGTCACCTTCATTAGAGTGACCAGACGTCCCGGATTGCCCGGGACGCGTACCGGATTCGGGGTCCGCTGTCCCAAGCTGCATGAGGTCCCGGGAAGCGTCCCGCTTTCAGCAGCGGGACGTCCCGGCCTCGGGACTCTGGTCACTCTATCCTCATGAACTGGCAGCGGCGTCTATAGAGCAGGAGGAAGGTGGTCCCGGGAGCAGCACGCCAGAGGCCGGAGACTTCTGCCAGGCGAGTAAATGCTTTCTTCTTTTTACAGATGAAATTTGCTCCCATTACGTTTCTTTTCTGGTGAAATGTTTGCCTGCATTGCGTTTCTCTTCTGGTGAAATGTTTGCCCGCATTGCCTTTCTTTTCTGGTGAAATGTTAGCCCGCATTGCATTTCTTTTCTGGTGAAATGTTTGCCCGCATTGCATTTCTTTTCTGGTGAAATGTTTGCCCGCATTGCGTTTCTTTTCTGGTGAAATGTTTGCCCACATTGCGTTTCTTTTCTGGTGAAATGTTTGCCCGCATTGCGTTTACTTTCTAGTGAAATGTTTGCCCACATTGCGTTTCTTCTCTGGGGAAATGTTTGCCCGCATTGTGTTTCTTTTCTGGGGAAATGTTTGCCTGCATTGCGTTTCTTTTCTGGGGAAATGTTTGCCCGCATAGCGTTTATTTTCTGGTGAAAGGTTTGCCCGCATTGCGTTAATTTTCTGGTGAAATGTTTGCCCGCATTGCAGTAATTTTCTGGTGAAATGTTTGCCCGCATTGCAGTAATTTTCTGGTGAAATGTTTGCCCGCATTGCATTAATTTTCTGGTGAAATGTTTGCCCGCATTGCGTTTATTTTGTACTGACATGTTGCCCGCATTGCATTTATTTTGTACTGACATGTTTGCCCGCATTGTGTTTATTTTGTACTGACATGTTGCCTGGATTGCGTTTATTTTGTACTGACATGTTTGCCCGCATTGCGTTTATTTTGTACTGACATGTTGCCCGCATTGCGTTTATTTTGTACTGACATGTTTGCCCGCATTGCGTTTATTTTGTACTGACATGTTTGCCCGCATTGCGTTTATTTTGTACTGACATGTTGCCCGCATTGCATTTATTTTATACTGACATGTTGCCCGCATTGCGTTTATTTTGTGCTGACATGTTGCCCATTGTGTTTATTTTCTGGTGTCCGGGGTAACTGTTACTGCATTTATTATTTAATGGTCATGGATGGCTATGTTTGCTGCTTTGTGGTTACGGTATACTATTAGCATCACACAGTTTCTGTACACCCATGATGCAAAGTCTCGTTTGTCCACATCATGGTGTAAACACTGCTTTCTTATGCCTCGCTGTTACATCATTGCGTTAGCTCCGCCCATACAATGTCATGGCCACGCCCATTTTTCGCCGCGGCGCAGCCCCCCCGGTCTTCAACGCTTTGCGCTCCTCAGTCTTCCCCACTTTTCGCCGCGGCTGGCTGCGCGCAACGCCCCCCCCTCCCCGCGCCCCCCCTCCCTGTCCCAGGTTGGACCCACAAAAATCTGGTCACTCTACCTTCATCTATGTAGGATAATCTCTGAAGATGAATGGGGATTCCTGCTATCAGCTCCAGCCTCTCTTTCAGTTCTGCCACCTTGGTATGCTGACTGCAGCCGGGCACAGGAAACTTCTCCCGGGTTTCCTGCAGAATGACTTTGATGCTGAACTGGTTGTCGCGCTGGGTGATGGTCCCAGATTTCATTTTCCACTGCTGAGCCATCAGAACCTGGACAAGAATTGCATGTCAGCAGAATGTGGCAGAAAGAAAGTTCCTTTACACAGGAGGAAGTGTTGCTAGGCAACCACGAGGACGCTTGGCTTTGTTCTCCTCTAGGCAGCACCGCCCATTGTATTCAGCCACAGTGTCTGGCTCTCCTAGCTTCACATAACTTAGCTCATTGTTGCTTAGCGCAAGCATTAACCATTCTATAGTATGGCTTACTGAACTTTTCTTTTTTTTTCCTTTTCTTTTATTTTTTTTTTTTGCTATCAAACATCTTTATTGAAAGTGAAGATAAACAGTAAATACTTATTAGAGCTTTTTTTTTTTTTTTGGCTTACTGCACTTTTCATTCCCTTTGTTGCTTACTTGCTAAGCGTCTTAAGGTAGCCATACATTTAGCGATGATGGGCAGATTCGACCAAGAGACAATTCTCTCTCTGATCGAATCTGTTTAGAGAGAGATCTGTCAGCTTCCCATACACTGCAGGACGATTCCAGATCAATTTCATGCTGAAATCAATCCAGAATCGGCCTTGTGACTCCACATCTGCCCCCTCACTGACCCCCAATGTTTATTGTGCCCCCCCAGTGCCCAGTGCAGTATACATTACCTGTCTGTGTCCGCAGCTGGCTCTGTCCTCCGTCCATACACTCACCTCACGTGGTTGCTGGTGTTCACCAGGGGGGCACGTTAGGGAGGACAGTGTTGGAGATTTCACCATGTTTGCCGCTCATCCTGATATTGTATTGTTTGCCGTTACCACCGTGCACCTGATCGACCACGACGACCCGGCATCTTGCAGCATGTCTGATCGACATGTTCGGCTCGAAATTGGTTGCATTGTCAATCGGGCCTGTACTCGGCGGCACAGATTTTCATTCGATTATTGAATTGAATGGTCTATAGGCCACCAAGTTGATAGATGTATGGGCACCTTTACAACATCCTCAACAGTCCTTTTAAAACTGTATTTTCATTGCCTGAGCAGACAGGTGATTAATGATGAGCCGAATATCAGATTTCAGATTTTCGAATAGCGAAGGCGACTGTTTCTGGCCACAAAAGTGATGGAAAAGTTGTTTTAAACTTCCTGGCAGTAAGCCCGAGCTGAGCTTGGGCTATGCCGTGCAGGAAGATATCTCAGCCCCTGGTGGGACGATTTGCTCCATTTAAAATGCTGTACGCGCAGCTAGCACTTTGCTAGCCGCGCGTACAGCTTTATCGCCGCTGCTCTGCGGCGATCGCCCGCACGCAGCGGCGCAAGAGGGCCCCCCAGCCAGAGCCCTGCGCTGCCCGGACCAATGAGTTCCGGGAAGCGCTATGGGCTGGATCGGAGGCGTCTGACGTCAGGACGTCGGCTGACGTCATTCCGATCGTCGCCATGGCGACAGGAGAAGCCAAACAGGGGAGCGCGTTATATACGCGTTCCCCTGTTTGCTATTGATGCCGGCGACGATCGCACTAGAGGGACACATGCGCCCTCTAGTGGTGTTTCATGTAGCTACCACTCTGGTAGCTTTACATGAAACAAAAAAACAAAAAAAAACAAAAAAAAAGAAAGGATTTTTGCCTATATGGCAAAAAAAAATTAACCGCCAGGAGGGTTATGGGCCTAGAACTTGGATGGGATCCATGGCAAGTCCCACTAAAAATTACGTAATTGAGTCATGTTTTCATCTCTAAAGGGCATAAATCACAGTACATTCCTAAATTGGTGGAATAAAGTGCTTTAAAACGTCTGTCAGGTAGTGTAAGAATTACGCCCGCTTCACAGTGTCAGACAAAATTTCATGTTTAACGCACCGCAGTCCGCAAACAACCGCAAAGACCTTTAGTGAATATGTCAGATGAGCATATCATGTGTTTACTGGTTGACACCTCCTGGACATAAATGTTAATCCTCTCAACGACAATCTTTGTGTAGTGGTGTGTAGTGGCCGCCATGCTTGTGCACACTATCGTGGGAGTGCAGGCAATCGCGGTTTTCCAGACTCTACGGCCAGGCTGAGGTAGTTCCATGTCAGTTAGGCCCGGTTAACATTCGCGTTTTTTTGCGGATCGGGACCGTAACGTATACTGTACAAACGGAACGGAAGTGAATGGATCCAATGTTAACTTATGGATCCATTCACATGCGTCCGTTGGTATGGATACATTCCGTACGTTCCAATCCACGGATCTAAAAAATGTGGCAGGCCCTAATTTTCCAGACTATTCTGCCCAGCGAAACGGATCCAGACAAAAAATACTGCAGCATTGGGGCAATGGGAAACGGAACGTTTCTTCACACTAGTGAAGAAACGGACCGTTCCACGAGGGATGGACGGCATGTGCCGACGCGAATCTAGCGACTTGAAAATGAGGGGAGGGTTCAGCAGCCAGGCGGGTGGGTGAGGGAGGGTTTATACATACCTCATTTTCAGTAGTAGCCGGCGGTAGAGGCTTCCGTCTTCTTCCGCGTCATGTAGTCACAGCAGAAGAAGAGGAAGCCTCCACTGCTACTACTGAAAATTAGGTATGTATTTGCTGAGTGAAAACGTATCCGATCAATCATTGATCAGATCCGTTTTCATTATGTAAACCGGGCCACGGACTGAGCCATACGGATCCGGGGAAGCGGAGACTGAATCCGTTTGCCGGATTCTTTTGGCTCAGAACGCTAATGTGAACCAGGCCTTACAGTGGGATACAAAACTTTGGGCAACCTTGTTAAACATGATTTTCCGGTATAAATCATTGGTTGTTACTGTAAAAAAGTCAGTTAAATATATCATACTAGTAGACCTAAGCCCATTTAACTAAACTAAAGCCCATTTAAAACCAAAAACAGGCTCTAGGTCTGTGTCGGAACCTCCCCTCCCTCCCCTTTGACCGCCACCACCGCCGCACAATCAGTGCGCATGCATGCGCACACACGCCTGGCCTGCCACCTGGCCCGTCCTGCTCCCTGTCCCAAGGCTGTCCGTGCGGCACATGCGCAGTAGCGCAAAGCACGGACACACACACGGACATGGGACACAGAGACATAGGGGTTTTATTAGGTCGGATATCACACAGTGATATTTGAGAAGTGAAATGAAGTTTATTGGATTTACAGAAAGTGTGCAATAATTGTTAACAAGGTTGCCCAAACTTTTGCATCCCACTGTAAGTGACAAAAAAAAACACCACTGATTCTGAGGCCTTATAAAGGGGGCAGCAGTGGATACTAGATGCCAGTAGTGGTGTGAAGGACTATTGGGTTATGGTCGGTGCACTACTAGGACCAGCAGACCTGTCTCCAACAGCTAACTTGCGCACTGGCCACAGAAGAGCAATACAGTAGCAAGAAAAACAATGTATCAGCCCTAATAAGGGCTTAGCTGGGCAAATAGTTCGGCTCATCTCTACTAGTGATGGTCTGCATAAGATGGTCTCTAGCATAAGTACGGGTGTCCTATATTGTCATCTAGTGATCTGCAGTGTTGGCTCACACAATGACCAACCCAAACCACTATCATAGATTGTGTTACTGTATCTCCCATAATGCATCTCGTTAAGAAAGTGACTGAATAAGCCAATAATTTGGCGATCTAAAAAAAAATCCTGGTGGTTTTGGGTCTCCATTTCATCACCCAGTAATCTGTAAGACTCTGTTTCCACTTGCGACAGTCTGTTTGGCTCAGAGCAGAGCAGACCAGTTCAGTGTCCGCTGCATTTTCTCATGGCGCCCAGCGTGGGTGTATTTCTGGAAACAGTAAATTCGGGTGCCTGAGGCTAGTGGACAAATCGGGCGCCGCCATTCACTCCTATAATAAATATCGTTTAATGGGCGCCCGATAGGAAAAAAGGGCGCCGGTGAAAAATAACGTTTTAAAAGCGGCGCCCGGAGACTTAATGTTTTATTACTGCTTCTCATGATTACACATTATTTAATGATTTATACATTTTTAAATATTATTTTTAAACGAAAAACAGTACAATATTTTTTTTCAAACATTATTTTTAAACGAAAAACAGTACAATTTTTTTTACATTATTTTTAAACGAAAAAACCAACAGGGGGGTCTTAGGTTTAGGCACCAACAGGGGGGTCTTAGGTTTAGGCACCAACAGGGGGGGTCTTAGGTTTAGGCACCAACAGGGGGTCTTAGGTTTAGGCACCAAAAGGGGGGTCTTAGGTTTAGGCACCAACAGGGGGGTCTTAGGTTTAGGCACCAACAGGGGGGTCTTAGGTTTAGGCACCAACAGGGGGGTCTTAGGTTTAGGCACCAACAGGGGGGTCTTAGGTTTAGGCACTAACAGGGGGGTCTAGGGGTTAGGGGTAGGTACAGGGAGGGTTACTTAGGCACCAACAGGGGGGGTCTTAGGTTTAGGCACTAACAGGGGGGTCTAGGGGTTAGGGGTAGGTACAGGGAGGGTTACTTAGTAATTTTTTTTTTTTTAACGTTAATATACGTTTCAGTATTTAAACGAAAGATTAACGTTTTTACAATTGCCGATTTAATGCACATTATTTAATGATTTATAACTTTAAAAAACATTAATTTTAAACGAAATACAGTACAATACATTTTTAAACGTTATCCATGCTTATCGTTAAAAACCCGGCGCCCTTTTTTCCCAGCGCCCTTTTTTAACGTACGCGTATTTCTACCATAGGTCTCTATGAGAGATGCTTCCACAATCTGTAAGAATGCAGCAGGCCATGACTATGCGTATTTAAAAGAAAGCTGAAATTAATTACTGCAAGCAAGTTTTCTGCCGTCTTAAGAGTTCAAAACCACTAGATGGCGCACTTGCACACATGCTGAGCACTCATTCCCAATATCGTAGGGCTGGTGCACCCAAGAGTGGTTGTGAAGCTTTTTTTTAACACGCTTGCAGGGGGAAAACAGCTTGGCTAATGAAAGTGAATGGGATGGTGCACACCAGAGCGGCTCGTTTTTTCGCAACGCAAACTGCTGTCCTGCAGCATTTTTTATATTTCTCAGGCATTTCTGCCTCAATGTTAAAGTATGCGAAAGTGGAAAACAGCTCTGAAAAACGCTAGATCAGAGCAGTTTTCCAGGCGTTTTTGTTACAGAAGCTGTTCAGTAACAGGTTTACTGTAACAATATTTGTAATCTGCTACACAAAAACGCTCCAAAAACCGCTAGGCATGTTTAGAAAACGTCTCTAAACATGCCTAGAATCGCTCTGAAATCTGCTTCAAAAACCTCTAGCGTTTTGCAGATCTGCTAGCGGTTTTGGTGTGCACAGGGCCTTTACTGCTACTGAGTAAAACTGCTTTTATGAATGATGCAGTACAGATACTGCGCTCAGTACAAAATCTCTCCACTGATTTCCATCAGGCCTGGTTCAGATGGGCATCTCATATCAAATGCTATTCTGCAAGCATGCAGAAAAGCATTAGTAGGATTTTGGTGGTGCTTCCTTGCACACACCTTTTTCATCCCCGCAGGGTGACACAGAAGCATGGCAGTAAATGATCCAATCGGCTAAGCTCTAGACAGATGACTGTGAAAGATTGGGATCAAAATGTGGCGTTTGTGCAAAGCATCGTAACCGGCGGAAAGCAATCGCACTGATGGCTGTCCATCCGAATGGACAGCATTTAAACAACTTGCATTTTGGCCGTTGATTATGATCATAGAACCATCCATATGAACTAGCAGTTACATAGCTCCCAACTGTCCCTCTTTCGGAGGGACAGTCCCTCTTTAGGAGCCCTGTCCCTCTGTCCCTCTTTCCTCCTCATTTGTCCCTCTTTCAGGACTTTGTCCCTCTTTCTATGTTAATATATAGATTTCTCTACTAAAAATGTATTTAATTGACTCTAAACTTTATTCCCATCCTTTCAATTGATATATTACTCATTTTAAAATGTTACTATGAAGGAAAATGAACCAGGATAGAGAGGACCAGTGTTTGAATTATAAAACAACATATATTTCTTATGAAATCTTTATGGTATGCGTGACTAGGGGTGTGTCAGGGGCGTGGTTAGGGGTGTGGCTTCAGTGTCCCTCTTTCTCCTCTCACAAAGTTGGGAGGTATGCAGTTAATCGTGTGCGTTTCACTGCAGAGTGGAAAACGCACGTGTAATCACACATAATGGAAGTCTATGGTCTGCATTGCTAATAGCAGCTCTTTGCGATTTGCTGTGTACCTTTTTAATACCGCTACTGGAGTTTCCCACAGAGTATGTGAATCCTATGTGATTTGCATACAATGGTTTCCTATGGGGGACAAAATCGTAAGCAGGAAGTTTGGGCGTCACTCTAGCGGCAGAAGTTGCCACAAACTTAAAAACATAAAAGCCGTACATTTTCGGTTGCCCATTGAGGCCCATTAAATTTATCGGTAAGGAGGGGAAATTCAGGTGCCCGCAGCAAACGTTGGAAGTCAGGGCTTGTGCCCCAGCAGGCCCTGACTTCAATATTTGCTGCCAACACCTGAATTTCCCCTCCTTTCCGATAAATTTAATGGGCCCATATGGCAGCAACCGAAAATGTACGGTTTTTATGTTTTTAATTTTTTAACGGCAGTGGACGTGGTTAAGGTTAGCCGTGGGGGAGGAAGGCTTACGGTTAGCTGTGGGTGCAGGGTTTTGCGGCGGTGGAGACATATACGGTTAGGCGTGGGGTAGGAAGGGTTAAGGTTAGCTGTGGGGGGAGGGGGGGGGGGAGCTTAGCGTTAAGCATCAGTAGTGAAAGAATAAGCTTAGGTTTAGCTATAATAAAAGATTGGTATTTATTACCTATATTTTGAGATCCCTTTTTACACTTTAATAGTAGCATATCTGTATCGATATTCTGCTTTTGGGTTTTCTGGGAGCCAAAAATTCCAGGCACCCTTTTTTGATGTCTGCACAAATCCTATGCGTTTCGCATATTTTTTTTTGTTTTTTTTAATAAAAATTAATATTACACTGTATTTTCCTGATTAAAAAAGGCAGGTTATTTAAAGAGAACCAGAGACAAAGCACCCTCATGTATTTTACCATATATATCAATGGGAACATGACAGTAAACACCTACTCTGCTCTTTGTTTCATTCTTCACTGCTCAGTCTGCCTGTTATCAGCTCTGATAAAATCCCAGACTGAGCATTAATTCTGGCTTTGCCTGGGAATGATTATAGCTAAATCATTCTTCTCTGATGTCTTTTCAAGCCCAAGCCCGCCCCCTCCTGGATTTGCTTTCCTGCTACGAGGATACATAGCAGGAAAGCAAAGCCACAAGGAGGGGGGGGCAGACATCACAGAAGACTGACTCAGCTGTAATCATTCCCATGCAAAGCCAGACCGAATGCTCAGTCGGGGACTTTATCAGAGCTGATAACAAGAAGACTGAGCAGTGAAGAATGAAACAAAGAGCAGAGTAGGTGTTTACGGTCATGTTCCCATTGATATATATGGTAAAATACATGAGGGTGCTTCTGCTCTGGTTCTCTTTAAATGCAAACGCATACAAATCTTAATTCCAAAAACAGAGACAGCGCAGAAACACACATGGGGAAAACTCATTTTGACACAAACAACTGTGCTCCAGCCTTTAGGCCCTATTTACACTTAATGAATTGAGTTACGTCGCATCCCATTTTCGCAAATGGGATGCTCTGTGACGCGGCAGGGCGACGCAGCACATTAGGTGTAAATAGTACCTAAAGCTGATGTTTGCTGCAGATGGTTGTTCCGTGGGGTAAAGTTTTTTGGCAGGAAGGTGGTGTATATCCTGGACCATAAATTCATTGAATGCAGTGATTGTTATTTGGGAGACCTCCTTAGTCCTGTGGTACTATAGCCCTTCACGGGTATAAGGCACATTAACATTTTTTATTCAGGCATTGCTGAGCGCTCTTTCACATTAGCCAACGCATGCATGAACCCGATTTCGTGCACACGTCATAATTCACCCGACGGGAAAACACCGTAGCTGGATGTTACAAAGCTCCCAGATGCGTTGTAGCTTAACGCTCTAGAGCGCTTCGTTTAATGTGAAACTGAACATGAAAATCTAATGCTGATGGCTCGATTGATAATATCCGGCAGGTCATCGGTTTCCTTGCTTGATCCCCGCGGGCGGACAATAGCGGGGAATCGAGCGGCCGATAAGGGATGCCCGTGGGGATGAGCAGGGATCGATCTACGCGCACAAGTGGTGATGCGCCGGCATTGAGCCGCTGGCTCGGTACCGGCGCATAAACGTGCCGTGTATGCCCGGCATAATACACTTTCATGTTTCCTTTCTAAACGCAAACTAGGAGCGATCCGTCAAAACGCACAGATCAGCTCCGAGTGTGAAAGAGCGCTAACAAGCCACCTCTGTCTGTCTGTCACTGGCTATCAAATAATAAATACGCACTATTATTTATCATTGTTCTTTTCCACCTGCATAATACAGCTCGCTTGCTTGTCCCACTGCTTATCCCTTCTTATCTCTAGCGATCAAAGCAAACTGTTTGGCTGTAACCAAGTAGCATTCCTGTTCAGTAATTGTTCCCAAAATGTCCCAATATTCACCAGTTGATAGTTCCAGGTGACAGTAAGGCTGCGTCCACACTAGGTCCGGAAACGTATCCGTGGCTGCGTTTTTCAAACCTGATGAAAAACGGAGTCCCGGATACTAATGTTTAAAATAGCAGCCAGCCTCACCCAAGTAAAAAACGGATCCGTCTGCGTTTGCGGGGATCCGTTTTCAAAACCTGAACGGAAGGTCCGGACCTGCTGCATTTTCACGCAACGGATCAGGACCACGGATACACGCAGGGGTAGTGAAAGCAATGAGAAAACGCATCTCCAGCTCCACAGGCAAAAAACGGATGTGAAAACGGATAGCCTGAGCTTTATGATTGGCCCAAAAAATCCTCCCACTCCTTCCTAATGATAGAGACGTTTTCTGTCAGGGAAAAACCTGAACGGAAACTGATACAAAACTGATGCAAAACTGATGCACTTTCATCAGTTTGCAGTACGGTGGTACTTCCCCTAATCTTCCCCGGATCCGGACTGAAGTGTCCATCCTGCATCTGTGTCTAGTGTGGACCTAGCCTAATTCAGTATCTGTAGGTAGCTTTTGTGGGCACTTAAATTATTTTTTTGTGTTTCTACCATGCTGTAGACATAACCAATCCTCTTATTCTCTGGACCTTTGTGGGACATGCCTGCTCAATTATGTTTTTTTGGGGGCAAGTTGTTAATTATAGAGATGGATCAAACCTCCAATTTTAGGTTCGCGAACCTCGACCGTGTACTTCTGCAAAAGTTCGAGGTTCATGTGAACCGCAATAGACTTCAATGGGGAGGCGAACTTTGAAAATTACAAACAATTATGCTGGCCACAAAAGTGATGGAAAAGATGTTTCAAGGGGTCTAACACCTGGAGGGGGGCATGGCAGAGTGGGGTACACGCCAAAAGTCCCGGGGGAAAAAAAAATCAGGATTTGACGCACAGCAGCGTTTTAAGGGCAGAAATCACATTGCATGCTAAATTGGAGGCCTAAATTAAAGCATCTTGCATGTGTATATATCAATCAGGTAGTGTAATTAGTGTACTGCTTCACACTGACAGACCAAACTCACTGTGTAACGCACCGCAAACAGCTGTTTGTGTAGTGACGGCCGTGCTGGACTGGTGCGCACCATGTCCAGAGTGCAGGCGATAGCGGTTTTCAAGCCCATATGGTCGCCGGGCTGAGGTACCTCAATGACAGAACAACAGTGACTGTCCAGATGATCGAATTTGGTCTGTTCACAATGAAGCAACAACTTTATTATCTTGGGTGTGCCGGCGGTCATTGCTTCATTGTGATACGCAAGTCCCTTCACCACGGCAAGGTAACGATCACAAAGGGGAATTGACACATGTACATGCCTTTTGTTTTGTTGTTGCAGCTGCAGTGCAGACGGAAAAATTAGGCAGGCATGTATACATACCAGAAAAAATTGTTATTGGTTTTGTTAGCGCCACTGCTAGCAGCGGCCTTAAAAATTCAGGAATCCGCCTGGAGTCCTGGACCCTGTTGGTGGTGGCGGAGAAGGCAATCAAGTGGCCTGCAGGCAGAGATGCTGTGTGGAGAGCAACTTAGACTTGGGACAGGCAGTCACACGGCGTGCAGGCAGAGATGCTGTGTGCGGGGACTGACTTAGACTTCGGGCAGGCAGTAGACCTCCGAGATACATGCCTCATTCATTTTGATAAAGGTGAGGTACTGAAAACTTTTTTTGACCTAGGCGACTTCTCTTCTCAGTGACAATGCCTCCAGCTGAGCTGAAGGTCCTTTCTGACAGGACGCTTGATGCAGGGCAAGACAGAAGTTGGATGGCAAATTGTGACAGCTCTGGCCACAGGTCAAGCCTGCGCACCCAGTAGTCCAGGGGTTCATTGCTGCTCATAGTGTCTACATCCACACTTAAAGCCAGGTAGTCGGCTACCTGCTGGTCCAGGCGTTGGTGGAGGGCGGATCCGGAAGGGCTAAGGCGAGGTGTTGGACTAAAGAATGTCCGCATGTCCGACATCACCATGAGATTGCTGGAGCGTCCTGTCCTTGCCTGCGTGGACATGGGAGAAGGATTACTGACAGTGGTACCTTTATTCCGTTGTGCTGTGACGTGACATCACCCTTAAACGCACTGTAAAGCATACTTGCCAGCTTGTTGTGCAAGTGCTGCATCCTTACTGCCTTCTGGTGAGTTGGAAACATCTCAGCCAGTTTATGCTTATACCGAGGGTCTAGTAGCGTGGCCACCCAGTACAGGTCATTCCCCTTGAGTTTTTTTTATACGGGGGTCCCTCAACAGGCTGGACATCATGAAAGCCGCTATCTGCACAAATTTGGATGCAGACGTACTATCCATCTCCTCTTGCTTTTCCTCAGTGATGTCAGGTAAGTTTTCCTCCTCCCCCCAGCCACGAACAATACCATGGGAAACTTGAGCAGCACAAGCCACCTGAGACGCCTGCTGCAGTTATTCTTCCGCCTCCTCTTCAAAAAAACAAAACACCTTCCTCATCTGACTCCTCTTCCCCACATGACTCTTCTTCCCCACATGACTCTTCCTCCTCCTCCCCCCTCCTCTGTGTTGCCGCAGGTGTTGAGGAAACATCTGGTTCTGCTGGAAATTGATCCCACAACTCTTCATCCTGATCCTGTTCCTGTTTATGCTCCACCACAGCTTGATCCACCACTCTACGCATGGCACTCTCCAGGAAGATAGCATATGGGATCAAGTCGCTGATGGCGCCTTCACTGCGACTCACCATGTTTGTCACCTCCTCAAACGGCCGCATGAGCCTGCAAGCATTTCGCATGAGTGTCCAGTACTTTGACCAGAACAACCCCATCTCCCCAGAGCTTGCCCTTTTACTGTAGTTGTACAGATACTGGTTGACAGCTTTCTCCTGTTGTAGCAGGCGGTTAAACATCAGGAGCGTTGAATTCCAGCGAGTCGGGCTATCGCAAATCAAGCACCTCACCGGCAAGTTGTTTCTCCACTGAATATCGGCCAAGCGTGCCATGGCCGTGTAAGACCGTCTGAAATGATCACACACTTTCCTAGACTGCTTCAGGACGTCCTGTAAGCATGGGTACAGCATGGGTTACACACAAATCTCTGAATTATTAGATTCAGCACATGTGCCATGCAGGGAACATGTGTCAACTTTCCCAAATTCAAAGCCGAAATGAGATTGCTGCCATTGTCACACACCACGTTGCCGATCTCCAGTTGATGTGGGGTCAGCCACTATTCCCCCTGTTTGTTCAGAGCAGCCAGGAGAGCTGCTTCAGTGTGACTCTACGTTTTGAGGCAAGACATGTCTAAGATGGCGTGACACCGTCGTACCTGGCATGCAGCATAAGCCCTGGGGAGCTGGGGCTGTGTATCTGACGAGGAGATTGCAGCACCAGTAGAGTTGAACTGCCACTCAGCCAAGGAGAATGACTACATTGTATTGGTACCAGTCACTGCATACCTGTTCAGTGCACCTGCGTGACAGCACGCAGTGTTATATTATATACAACTCACTGCATACCTGTTCACGGTACCTGTGTGGGTGTGACAGCTGCACATTTTTAATACCAGTCACTGCATACCTGTTCACGGTACCTGTGTGTGTGACAGCTGCACTATGACGCTAAGCAAGTTACACCACCTCATATGTAGAGTTAGGCAACACTATGGACGTTAGGTGTGAGGAAGAGGATGATGAAGTACCTGCTGTTGTTTCAGTTTATGAGGTGAGGCAAGCAAAGCTGGGGAGGAGGATTATGATGATACGGATGCCACGTGGGTTCCTAAGAGATGAGATGACCAAGGGCACAGTTCAGAGGGGGAGTCAGAGAGGAGTAGGAGGAGACGAGTTCCTGAAAGAAGCAGAGGGAGCTTGTCATCAGAATCAGCTAGTGGCAGTGTCCGGCGCCATGTATCGCCACCTATGGACAGCCAGCCAACATGCCCTTCAATGTCAGCTGCTGATGCCACCATAGTGCCATCGCCCCAGGGGGGCTCAGCAGGTTGGACATTTTTTTTAGTGTGCCTGCCTCAGATGAGAGCAATGCCATCTGTACTCTCTGCCACCGAAAATTGAGCTGTGGAAAGACCAAGACCCGCGTAGGGACAACTGCCTTACGAAGGCACATGGAGAAAAGGCACAAACTGCTATGGGAAGAGCACCAGAGGAAAAGCAGCAAACAAAATAAAAGCCACACACTGCAGTGGAATATACCAGGCCGCAATTTTTTCTCAAAAAAGGCGATACCCACACTGTACCGTGATGTTGAAAGGCAAGTGGTGACATCTCTGGCACACAGCGTTGGGTCAAGGGTCCATCTGACCACGGATGCCTGGTCTGCAAAGCACGCTCAGGCCTGCCTGAAGAGTAAGTCAGTCCCCACACACAGCATCTCTGCCTGCACACCGTGCCATTGCCTGCCCCAAGACTAAGTCACTCCCCACACAGCATCTCTGCCCGCAGGCCGCTTTACTGCCTTCTCCGCCACCATCAACATGGTTTAGGACTCCAGGTGGATGCCTGAATTTTTAAGGCCGCTGCTAGCAGTGGCCACTATACTAATTTTTCCTGGTGCGTGTACATGCCTGCCTAATTTTTCTGGCTGCACTGCAGCTGCAACAACAAAACAAAAGGCATGTACATGTGCCCATTCCCCTTCGTGATCATTACCTTGCCGCAATGAAGGGGCTTGCTTACCACAATGAAGCAATGACCGATGGACCGACGGCTATATGAGTGTGTCGGGGTGGGGGGTGGTTGGGGGAGGGTGGCGGGGGGCACACCCACGATAATAAGGTTTTTGCTTCATTGTGGACAGACCAAATTTAATCAGCTGGACAGTCACTATTCTGTCATTCAGCTACCTTAGCCCGGTGACCATATGGGCTGGAAAGCCGCCATAACCTGCACTCTCGTCATGGTGCGCACCAGTCCAGCATGGCCGTCACTACACAAACAGCTGTTTGCAGTCACTGCATACCTTTCACTGCATCCTCTAGATTGTAAGCCTTTGGGCAGGGTCCTCCTCCTTTTGTGTCCTACCTGATCATGCACCTCCATTACTGTGCACCCATGCTATGCATTTAAATGAACCTAACTTGCCTAATCTCCATGCTCCCCTCCAGTGACTGACTAAGCATTACCTTGTACTCCTACTGTGCTGTGTGATCTGGTGTGATCCATCTGACCACAGATACCTGGTCTTCAAAGCACGGTCAGGGCAGGTACATTACTTATACAGCAAATGGGTCCTTACTTGGATGTGTGGTGGTGGTAGCCGGTTCTCAGGCTCCCAGTCCGGACCGGATTCGAACTCTGATTCCCCGGTCATTACCCGTGGTCACTCACAATGGCAGACTTGCCCTACATAACAGATTCTCGTTACAGGTACTGAACAGCCAGCAGAAAATGTAATAAAAACAAATAAATAAATGTAAGCTTTAACAATGGTAGAGAAAATACCATCGAAAGTATATAAGGCAGTCAGACATCACCTGATATCACTGAAGAAGAGCAATCTCGCCATGGTGCGCACCAGTCCAGCACGGCCGTCACTACACAAACAGCTGTTTGGGGTGTGTTACACTGTGAGTTTGGTGTGTTAGTGTGAAGCAGTACTCTAATTACACTCCCTGATTGATGTATACACATTCAAGATGTTTTAAAGCACTTTAGGCCTGCAATTTAGCATTCAATGTGATTTATGCCCTTAAAACGCTGCTTTGCGTCAAATCCAGATTTTTCCCTGGGACTTTTGGCATCTATCCCACTCCTCCATGCAAAAACTCAGCTATTTGACCCCTTGAAACATCTTTTCCATCACTTTTGTGGCCAGCATAAATGTTTCTAGTTTTCAAAGTTCGCCTTCCCATTGACATCTATTGCGGTTCGCGAAAGTTCGCGCGAACCAAACTTTTGCGGAAGTTCGCGAACCGAAAATCGGAGGTTCGGGCCATCTCTATACATCAGTCTAGTAGTTACTGTAGTTATTTTCCCCTGATGAGATCAACACAAAAACAACATATTCAGCAGTGACACCCTCCCTATTTTTTCACTTGAGGTTTCCTTTAGAAATAGAGAAATGAGGATGAATTGGCTGGGGTGATTTCTGCCTAGTTTAAAAAAAATGACCTTGTTTGAAGCAGAGTGCAGTAATTTATTTTCTGCGCTGAAGAGAGTGGCGCATGGCTTTGATATATAGTACAAATCAGAATCTCTTCTTTCCTTTCATCCCGCAGTCTATCAGTAAGAGAGTGCGTGGACGGAAAATGTATTCTGGTCCACTGCAGGTTCCCTGCAGATCTATTTACTAATATTAGTGTACTGTAGACACACAGCTGCGCAGCCCTCTCTACGTAGCCTGGCTCACAGAAGAGACCTTTCACGTACTCCTTCACGCCTCCACTGCAAACTGACATCATGATTCATACAACTGAAAAATGCCAGACCAACATTGCAGTTATTTACTAATACCTATAGGTATTAACCTTTTAAAGAGACTTTGAAGTCTCCAAAAAATTAGGTTTTTACTTTAAAAACCTCATTAACATTATTGCCCCTCTTAAATCGCTGCATCCCCGCAGCTGAAAACACCCTAAATCACTACAAACTCTCGGGGGTACATCACGGGCTTCTTCCGCATAGAGGCAGAGCATTTGGCTGCAGCTCTGCCTCTATGTGCATCAATCAGGGCGGATCACCGCCTCTCCCCCGCCCCTCTCAGTCTTCCTTCACTGCGAGGCGTGGGGGAGAGGCGGAGATACGTGCTGATTGGCGCGTATAGAGGCGGCAGCAAAATCCACGACCAAGAAAGTCGTGCATTTTGCAGGGCGAGTTAGGGGTGATTTTTAGCCGCGAGGATGCAGCGATTTAAAAGGGGCAATAATGTTAATGATAGCAGTAGGAGAACAGAGGCGCCAGCAGGATAAAAGCGGATAAAAACTTTAAAATTTGGTGGGAGGAAGTGGTGGACTTACCTCCATAAAGCAGACATGAAAGACTGTCTGTATAATAGTAATCACATTTATTAAATAGTACCCCAAAAAAGTGCAACGCGTTTCACAGGCAAAGCCCGCTTCATCAGGCAATAAACGTGGGGACAAAACAGAATTTCGGCAATAGGAGGTGTAGCGCCTCAGTTGTAACTGAGCCGCTACACCTCCTATTGCCGAAATTCTGTTTTGTCCCCACGTTTATTGCCTGATGAAGAGGCTGGGCATGCGAAACGCGTTGCACTTTTTTAGGGTACTATTTAATAAATGTGATTGCTACTATTCAGACAGTCTTTCGTGTCTGCTTTATGGAGGTAAGTCCACCACTTCCTCCCAGCAAATTTTAAAGTTTTTATCTGCTTTTATCCTGCTGCCGCCTCTGTTCTCCTACTGCTATACCGTGTCCACCCCTGGTGGAGGGGTGATCTACCCCCTTTCGCATCTACAGAGAGCGACTTCTTAATCCTGAGTAAGGACAGGTCTAATCTCCTCACCTGCCTATACAGTGGTTGCCTTTGTGGTAACCCACGTTTGTGAGTATAATTTTCTCACGATAACCTTTACTTCATTTATGCTTAACATGCTTAACATACTACACTATATTGGGCTCTCGGTTTCTCTACACTTTAATAATGTTAATGAGGTTTTTAAAGTAAAAACCTCACTTTTGGAGACTTCAGAGTCTCTTTAAGGACCGTAGGCTTACACCCCCTAGTGACCAGGCTATTTTTTTACACTTCAGTGCTCTGCAGCCTTAAGAACTTGCTGCAGAGCCATAGAAAGCAGCACACAAGTTTCTGTTGGTGGGATCTGATCACCGCTGTTATGTTTATATATTTATTTGTTGATATATATATATATATATATATATATACACATTTTTGCTATGTTTTATTTATTTTTAATTCTCCCCTTCCTTCCTCCCCCGCCAGCCAATCACAGCGATCGCCTCTCACAGACATCAGCCTATGAGAGCCGATCACTCTCTGAGCCTCCCAGGGGGATACTCGAGTGTCAAGGCGGAGATCCGTCATTCAAGCGGGGATGCGTGCGCATCGCACGCGCGATCCCCTGCAATCTCCGTCCCCAGGACTTGACACCAATTGGCGTTACGTGGTCCTAGGGGAGCTGCCGCGTTTACGCCAATTGGCGTGAGGTGGTCATTTAGGGGTTAAAGTGAACCGAAGGTGAGGGTGATGTGGAGGCTGCCATATTTATTTCCTTTTAACCACCACAAAAATAGGGGGGCGGTGCCGAAAAATGGGTGTGGCCATGACATTGTATGGGCGGGGCGAACATAATGATGTAACAGCGAGGCATGAGAAAGCAGTGTTTACGCCATGATGTGGTCAGACGAGGTTTCGCATCATGGATGTGCAGAAACTGTGTGATGCTATTTAATAGTATACCGTAACCCCAAAGAAGCAAACATAGCCAACTATGACCATTAAATAATAAATGCAGCAAAAGTTACCCCAGACACCAGAAAATAAACGCAATGTGGGCAAAATTTCAGCACAAAATAAATGCAATTGCAACATGTCAGCACAAAATAAACGCATTGTGGGCAACATGTCAGCACAAAATAAACGCAATGGGCAACATGTCAGCACAAAATAAACGCATAGTGGACAACATGTCAGCACAAAATAAACGCACTGCGGGCAAACATGTTAGCACAAAATAAACGCACTGCGGGCAAACATGTCAGCACAAAATAAACGCACTGCGGGCAACATGTCAGTACAAAATAAACGCACTGCGGGCAAACATGTCAGCACAAAATAAACGCACTGCGGGCAAACATGTCAGCACAAAATAAACGCACTGCGGGCAAACATGTCAGCACAAAATAAACACACTGCGGGCAAACATGTCAGCACAAAATAAACGCACTGCGGGCAAACATGTCAGCACAAAATAAACGCACTGCGGGCAACATGTCAGTACAAAATAAACGCACTGCGGGCAAACATGTCAGCACAAAATAAACGCACTGCGGGCAAACATGTCAGCACAAAATAAACGCACTGCGGGCAAACATGTTAGCACAAAATAAACACACTGCGGGCAAACATGTCAGCACAAAATAAACGCACTGTGGGCAAACATGTCGGCACAAAATAAACGCACTGCGGGCAAACATGTCAGTACAAAATAAACGCACTGCGGGCAAACATGTCAGTACAAAATAAACGCACTGCGGGCAAACATGTCAGCACAAAATAAACGCACTGCGGGCAAACATGTCAGCACAAAATAAACGCACTGCGGGCAAACATGTCAGCACAAAATAAACGCACTGCGGGCAAACATGTCAGCACAAAATAAACGCACTGAGGGCAAACATGTCAGCACAAAATAAACGCACTGAGGGCAAACATGTCAGCACAAAATAAACGCATTGTGGGCAACACCTGGGGGAAAAAAAGCATTTACTCACATGGCAGAAGACTCCTCTGGCGCGCATCTCCCCCAGACGATCCTCCTGCAGTCTCCCGCGCTGACAGGCAGAGCAGGGCTACGGCAAGATGGCGCCCGAAGCCCTGTACTGGAGACACAAATAGTCTCCAGTACAGGGCTTCGGCAGCTATCTTGCCGTAGCCCTGCTCGGCTGCCGGTGTCGGAACACTGGAAGACAATAAGGAGGCTGGAGCGGGGCTGAGGGCAATGAACTGGCACAGCGTCTATACACGCCGCTGCCAGTTCATGCAATAAAGTGACCAGAGTCCCGAGGCCGGGACGTCCCGCTGCTAAAATCGGGACGTTTCCAGGGACCTCATGCAGCCTGGGACAGCGGACCCCGAATCCGGGGCGCGTCCCGGGCAATCCGGGACGTCTGGTCACTCTACCCCACCTCCAACCCCGTGTATTAAAATCTCACCTGTTCCAGTTGCTGGGAGTGTCCAGCTTCTCCTATTTCCTCATTCAAATTCTAGATGGCTGCCTTGTATAGCACATGGTACATGTGTGATGTCACATTATAGAGGAATTTAAGTGAAAAGGGGAAAAAATAAATCAATCCATTGCAAAGTGAGAGGTAAAAAAAATATTATTATTATTATTTATTAGATTTATATAGCGCCAACATATTACGCAGCTCTGTACAATAAATAAGGTTACAGACAATAACAGGGGTGGCAGAACAATACAGGTAATAGACAATAGATACAACAATACAGGTAATAGCAATAAGATACACAACACAATGCAGACAGTAGTACAATGCCAGATCCAGTGCAGTTTCTAGGCTAAAATGCACCCAGGGCGAGGGTGTAAAAATTGCACCACCCCCCCCGAGCAAGGTATGGGTGCCCGCAGTATAGGTTAGCCAGGTCTAGTTGCACTTAGTATAGGTCCCCCCAGTATAGGTAGCCAAGAATAGGTACTCCAGTATAGGTAGCCAGGCATAGGTGAGCCAGTATAGTTGCCCCCGCTATAGGTTAGCCAGGTAGGTGCCTCCAGTATAGATAGCCAGTATAGTTGCCCCCAGTATAGGTTAGATAGGCAGGCGCCCCCGGTATAAGTTAGATAGGTAGGTGCCCCAGTACAGGTTAGCTAGGTGGGTGCCTCTAATATAGGTAGCCAGAATAGTTGCCCCCAGCATAGGTTAGATAGGTAGGTGCCCCCAGTATAGGTTATTTAGGTAGGTGCCTGCAATATAGGTAGTCAGTATAGTTGCCACCTGTATAGGCTAGCTAGGTAGGTGCCCCCAATACAGGTTAGATAAGTGCCCCCAGCGTAGGTTAGATCGGTAGCTGCCCCTCAGTGTAGGTTAGATTAGGTAGCTGCCCCCCAGTGTAGGTTAGATAGGTAGCTGCCCCCCAGTGTAGGTTAGATAGGTAGCTGCCCCCCAGTGTAGGTTAGATTAGGTAGGTGCCCCCCAGTATAGGTTAGATAGGTAGCTGCCCCCCAGCGTAGGTTAGATTAGGTAGCTGCCCCCCAGTATAGGTTAGATAGATAGCTGCCTCCCAGTGTATGTTAGATAGGTAGCTGCCCCCCAGCGTAGGTTAGATTAGGTAGCTGCTCCCCAGTATAGGTTAGATAGGTAGCTGCCCCCCGGCGTAGGTTAGATAGGTAGCTGCCCCCCAGTGTAGGTTAGATTAGGTAGGTGCCCCTCAGTATAGGTTAGATAGGTAGCTGCCCCCCAGTATAGGTTAGATGGGTAGCTGCCCCCCAGTATAGGTTAGATTAGGTAGGTGCCCCCCAGTATAGGTTAGATTAGGTAGCTGCCCCCCAGTATAGGTTAGATTAGGTAGCTGCCCCCCAGCGTAGGTTAGATTAGGTAGCTGCCCCCCAGTGTAGGTTAGATAGGTAGCTGCCCCCCAGTGTAGGTTAGATAGGTAGCTGCCCCCCCAGTGTAGGTTAGATTAGGTAGGTGCCCCCCAGTATAGATTAGATAGGTAGCTGCCCCCCAGCATAGGTTAGATTAGGTAGCTGCCCCCCAGTATAGGTTAGATTAGGTAGCTGCCCCCCAGCATAGGTTAGATTAGGTAGGTGCCCCCCAGTGTAGGTTAGATAGGTAGCTGCCCCCCAGTGTAGGTTAGATAGGTAGCTGCCCCCCAGTGTAGGTTAGATTAGGTAGGTGCCCCCCAGTATAGGTTAGATAGGTAGGTGCCCCCCAGTGTAGGTTAGATTATGTAGGTGCCCCCCAGTATAGGTTAGATTAGGTAGCTGCCCCCCAGCGTAGGTTAGATTAGGTAGGTGCCCCCCAGTGTAGGTTAGATAGGTAGCTGCCCCCCAGTGTAGGTTAGATTAGGTAGGTGCCCCCCAGTATAGGTTAGATAGGTAGGTGCCCCCCAGCGTAGGTTAGATTAGGTAGCTGCCCCCCAGTATAGGTTAGATTAGGTAGCTGCCCCCCAGTGTAGGTTAGATTAGGTAGGTGCCCCCCAGGGTAGGTTAGATAGGTAGCTGTCCCCCATAATGGAGGGGGGAGCCGGAGCCGCGGGGAGGGCAGCCCGACCTCTCCCTCCCTCTCCTGGGCCGCCCTCCGTGCTCCCCCCTCAGATGCAGAGCGAGCAGCCAGGGAGGAAGCGCTGTATAAAACATACCTCTCTGCGTTCCAAGCGCTGCTTTCTCGCCGCCGGTCTCTTCCTCTCTGCCGCCTATACGATGATACACACACTGCTTCCGGAAGCAGCATGTGTATCATCGTATAGCCGGCAGAGAGGAAGAGACCGGCGGCGAGAGAAAAGCGCTTGGAATGCAGAGAGGTATGTTGTATACAGCGCTTCCTCCCTGGCTGCTCGCTCTGCATCTGAAGGGGGAGCACGGAGGGCGGCCCAGGAGAGGGAGGAAGAGGTCGGGCTGCCCTCCCTGCGGCTCCGGCTCCCTCCTCCATTACAGCGGCCACCTCCCACCAGCTCCCAACAGCTCCCCGGGCGGCGGCACGGGCCGCACGGCGCTAGAAACGGGCCTGGCCAGATCATAAACTGGAGTGGTAGTGGTAACAAGTTCCAAATTCTGGGTAAAGTGCACACAGTCAAGTATGATACACAAGGAGAGAGGGCCCTGCCAAAGGCTTACAATCTAGAGGGAGGGGTTGGTGACACAAAAGGAGGGGGTGCAGCAAGAAGTTATTGGCAGAAAGGATTAGGCCAGTGTTGAGTTGATGTAGGCCTCCTTGAAGAAGTGAGTTTTGAGTGCTTTTTTGAAGGTGTTAAAGGTGGGAGCGAGCCTGATGGGCAGTGGGAGAAAGTTCCACAGAATGGGGGCAGCTCTAGTGAAGTCCTGCAGTCGTGCATGGGAGTGCGAGATGCGTGGGGTGGTTAAGAGGAGGTTGTTGGAGGAGCGAACTGGGCGGCCAGGTGTAGATCTGCTGACCAGGTCAGAGATGTAGCTTGGGCAGGACTTGTGTATGGATTTGTAGGCCAAACATAGGACCTTGAAGCTAATTCTGAAGTGAATTGGAAGCCAATGAAGGGATTTGCGTAGGGGAGTCGTGAAGACAGAGCGGTGGGAGGAGTAGATGAGTCTGGCTGCTGCGTTCATGATGGATTGTAGGGGGGCTATGCGGTTTTGAGGGAGGCCTGACAGGAGGGAGTTGCAGTAGTCCAGGCGGGAGATGATGAGGGCATGGACAAGGAGTTTGGCAGTGTCTGGGGTCAGGAAAGGGCGGATCTTGGAGATGTTACGTAGGTGGAAATAGCAGGCCCTAGCTACGGTTTGGATGTGGGAGGTGATGGAGAGGGCCGAGTCCAGGGTCACACGCAGGCAGCGAGCTTTTGTGGTTGGATGAATGATTGTGCCATTGACAGTGACATAGAGGTCAGATCAAGAAATTGATATTCGCCATGTAATTAGTTCATGTTGTTTGATCCACAATCAGCCTGCCCGTCATCATCTTTACTACTGGCAGACATGAAAAAAACATACAACACCAACTGCCATTATTTATACCCACACCCCCTAACAATGCGATAGGCTAAATGGTTGTTTTTTTTTATAGATATACATATGCAGAGGAGGAGATACTGGTTGTTTGGCATTTTGAAACAGCCGTTATTTGCCATAATAATAATAATAATAATCCAAACATAGCGCTTTTCTCCTGTCGGACTCAAAGCGCTCAAGAGCTGAAGCCACTGGGAAGCACTCAAGAGGCCCCCTGTTAGGGAGTCTTGCCTTGAACTCCTTACTGAATAGGTACTGACCCTGGTTCAAACCCTGGTCTCCCATCAGGGGAGGACTGGGACCTTTTGGCCTAGGGGGAAACACAAACCAGAGGCCGTTATCATGGCAGCCCCAACCCAAGTGACGTCACACACGCATCCCACGTCGTATATGCCAGTAGTCACGTGGAGCACCAATGCGGAAATATAGGCAACGGGTGCACACACATTTTGAAGGACAACGGCCGGGGTTTACGTCTTGTCTATCATTCGTGGTTATTGCATGCCGTGATTATCGCACCTGACAACCACATTGGCCTGAGATTTCCCAACATCTCGGATTGAAACATTCAACCAATTTCCACCCAAAATTTTTATCTGATTCGATAATATCAAAACGGATGGTCGATCGGCTGTCATGTCAACAGATGTATGGCCTCTTTAATTCCTTAATTCCCCAAAGCTCATTCCCCCCCCCCCCACTTATGTCCTCCCCTTCGCCACCATCTCTACTAATCCCTCATATATGCCCCTCTTCCACCTTGGATATCCCCTCCCCCTTTACCAGACACATCCATGCCTTGCTTACCTGCTTTTTATTGGTGGTCAGTGGCAGTGACTCACTGCCTGCCCACGACCCACTTCACTATAGTATGAAACCCTATAGGCTACATCCATACTCAGTACTGACAGGTGGAAAAGCCATTATGATTCGATCATAGTGAAAGAATCTGTCTGTAACAATTGATGCATGTATGGCCAGCTTTGGATTATGGTTTCTAATAACAAGATTGGAGAGAGAAGGCAAAGCAGGTGGTTTTGGTGCACGGCGCTCAGCACCGGTTACCCAAACTAGGAGACCCATAGCAGCAATAATATGCTGCGCGGGGCGCGTAAGGGAAATTCGGGGCTCTGGTGATCACTGTACCCCAAATTACACCTCCCTCTGAGTTGCAGCGACTCGGAGGGGGAATAGTATTTAACACCGCCAGGGAGTTTAGTGGCAACAGGAAGAGCCGTCTTTCGGCACTCCCGGCGCCCAACTTACCCGCAGCATACAAATACTAGGGGCTCAGACACACTATAAGCGCTTTTATGAGCACTTTTTAGCCATCAGAACTTTCTGAGAGCTTTTTAAAAAGGGCTCCCATTGACTTACATTAAAATCATGGTAAAATCAAGATCGCGGTAAAATTGCTTATGCAGAGAAGGGGAGAAACGTTAAGGGGAGAAAAGCTGAAAGAGAAGGAAGAAGATAGTTAAGTGACAGGACAATATGTTCTGTACAGCGCTGCAGAAGATGGTGGCGCTATATAAATACTAAATAATAATATCAATAATTTTCCTCACCAGGATCGCACTTTTATTTAGCATTCCTGTATGACACAAGAAGCTACAGCCAGCACTAGGGGAAGAGGAAAGGAAAGGTGAATGAGGGAGGCTGCTGCACACCAAGAGGGCTTCTGAGCACTTTTCAAATCGACAGTGATTTGAAAAGCGCTTGGCTAATGTTACCCTATGTGGGTGTTCCCACAGCAGCGTTGTGATTTACTAAAAATCGCAAACACACTGCATTTTTTGGAGCGATTTATTCAAAAATCGCTCTGAAAATCTCTTCACAAAATCGCACACACAAATTGCTAGCGATTGCTATTGTGATTTTGGCGTGCACTAGCCCAGAGAGAGGAGTGGAGAAATTGAGAATAGCCTGAGATGGAGCAGAGAACTTATCTGTATTGCAGTCTCACATCACACAGAGGCTACTTGCCTGTAATAGGACTCCTGTCCCTGCTGGTCTCTCACACAAGTCTGAAAGCAGCCCTCCTGGAATCTAGGGACTGTCAAAAACTTTTCAACTTGACAAATGCCTTATACACACATGCAGTCATTATAGCAATGGGGAGAGACAAGACAGATGTTTGCCCACGGACCCTCCAGGCAAGCTCTGTTACATGCTGTGTATATTTACCAGCTTGCCTTGCCTCTAATTGCACTTTTATCAGCTAGCCTAGAGTTTCACATTGCCTTACAACAACAAACCTGAATACACCAGACACCAGATCGACTCCTAGAGAGCGAAGTAGGAGGGAAAACATATGATGTCATAAAGAGCTCATACACTGGAAACAAGTGCAGTGTGAAAGTAAATGGGAAAAGAACACATTTTTTCATCCAGGGTCGGGGGGTAAGACAGGGTTGCAGCCTGAGTCCAACACTTTTCAACATATACATCAACAAATTAGCCTCGGCCCTAGAGGCTTCATCAGCACCAGGACTCACCCTGCATGACACAACAGTGAAATTCTTACTGTATGCAGATGACCTCTTATTGCTATCACCAACTAAAGAAGGTCTACAAGACAGCCTAGAAACCCTGGAGAAATTTAGCACAACATGGGCACTCCCCATTAATCTAAAGAAAACCAAAACCATGGTGTTCCAGAGGAAAAACAGGTCAGCCCAGAGCCCATCCTTTATACTCAATGACTGTGAAATCAGCAGAACTGATAAATATACCTACCTTGGTCTGGAAATCAACCAATCAGGAAGCCTTAAGTCAGCCATGGAGGCCCTAAAAGCCAAAGCATGCCGAACGTTCTATGCCATCAGGAAAGAACTGTACCACCTCAAACCACCAGTAAAGGTCTGGCTGAAGGTTTTTGACAGTGTCATCACCCCAATCCTACTGTATGGAAGTGAAGTATGGGGCCCCACCACCTACCCAGCCCAATCAAAATGGGAATTGAGCCCAACACAAATATTCCACCTGGAGTTCTGCAAACACCATCTCCATGTCCATCAGAGTACCTCAAACAATGCCTGCCGAGCTGAGCTGGAGAGATTCCCATTACTGCTTGAGATACAGAAGAGAGTGTTGTCCTTCTGGGCCCATCTACAGAGCAGCAGCCCTGACTCACCCCACTACAAAGTTATGCTGCACAATGAAGACCAAGAAAAGCCATGTGCACTGAAAGTCGTGGTCAGCTCTATACTCCCTCCAACCCCCGACCCACAGGTCATAACAAAAGTCCAGATAAAACACACCACAGCTAAGAGCAAAGAAGACTATGTGGAAAAATGGAGGAGTGAAATAAAACAGTCACAAAAGCTAACCATATACCAGTCTCTACAAAGAGAATATAAAATGGCCCCATACCTGGAAAAGCTGCAAAACTCTCAAGAGAGGAAAATCCTGAGTGTCTACAGATTGAGTGCTCATAACCTCGAAATAGAGTCTGGGAGACACAGACAGACGTACAAACCCAGGGAGGAGAGACTATGCCAACACTGTGAGCAGAAGACCCTTGAGGATGAAAGCCACTTCCTGCTGCACTGCCCCAAATATACTGCAACCAGAGACACTTACTTTAAGAAATTGTTGGAACTATTCCCAGACTTTCTCACACTAGAAGATGAGAGAAAAACATATATCCTACTAGGAGAAGAGGAATCCACAGTGACAATCGCTGCACACTATGTCACAGCATGCCACAGACTGAGAGGAACATAACAGAACTGTAAACCTAAAAAAAAAAAATGTCCACAGACTGCTTAGCAATTGTCCCCCTACCCCACCCCCTCCCATGTCCCCTATTTCCCCTTGCTTTGGCAATACCTGTAATGAATCTTGGTCATGCCAATAAAGCTATCTTTGATTTGATTTGATTTGATCGGCCCTAAATCACTGAATGAAAGGTGGCCTGGGGGGAGATTGCCCCCCTTCCTCCCTGGCCAGTCCGCCCCTGTCTCCCATGTCAAAGGCAGTGCCCTTTACCAGTACACTATCCAGCCACAATGCAACACAGTTCACAGAAAGGAAGTTGTCAGGACAAAGGTCCTGACCTCACAATGTGGGAGGGGTTTTGCCACAATATCAGGCCTGAAAACGGTCAAATAGTCAATCGTGCATGCTTGTTGTGGCACCAATTTTCATCCAATTTGATACAGTTATTGACTCTGATGGTCGATCGGGCCGCAAAACCACTAGATGTATGACCACCTTCAGTCACGTGATAGACTATCATTATTATGTAAACTGAAATTCTGTAGAACTGACAGGACTTGTTTTGCAAATCTAATGATAAACAACATAAAAAAAAAAGTGTACAGGCAACACTGTTCAATTGACTGTGGCAGCTAGAGAAATTCATGTACTGTGAATTTTCCATTTCATAGGATCATTGGATATGTTCGCATCCAGCAAAGCACTATTTTGTCAGACTGGGTAATTTGAGCGCTCTGTACTGCGGCTGCTGTGATTCGCACAGATGAGGCTGGATGGCTGCGGTACTGAAGTCATATAATGTTAGTGACCTCAGAGCAGTGGCTTTACTCCAAAGCTATACTAGTAGCCCTAGCATGGCAGGACTCAATCAAGCTGCTGCCACATGGGACTGTTTTGCCAGAGATGGGTTAACCACTTCCGTACCAGCAGTCTCTGCCCCCTTAACCTTCCTGGCGGTAAGCCCGAGCTGAGCTCGGGCTATGCCGCGCAAGGAAGATACCAGCCCCTGGTGGGGCGATTCGCCCCATTTAAAGTGTTGTGCGCGCAGCTAGCACTTTGCTAGCCGCGCGCACAGCTTGATCGCCGCCGCTCTGTGGCGATCGCCCGCACGCAGCGGCAGAAGAGGGCCCCCGCCAGAGCCCTGCGCTGCCCGGAACAATGAGTTCCGGGCAGCGCTATGGGCTGGATCTGAGGCTCCTGAGGTCAGGACGTCATTCCGATCGTCGCCATGGCGACAGGAGAAGCCAAACAGGGGAGCGCGTTATATACGCGTTCCCCTGTTTGCTATAGATGCCGGCGACGATCGCACTAGAGGGACACATGCGCCCTCTAGTGGAGTTTCATGTAGCTACCACTCTGGTAGCTTTACATGAAACAATAAAAAAAAAAAAAAAAAAACAACAGATTTCTGCCAATTTGGCACAAAAAATCAACCGCCAGGAAGGTTAAGGATCAGAGACTGCTGGTACGGTAAAACGCAGCCTCCCGATGGAATTGCCGCACATACCTGCCGCTATTGCTGGTCACGACCCTGTCTCATCACTGCAGGTACCTATTTCTGCCGTCTATACGGCTGAGTGCTGTCGGTCGGTCAGGGTACGCTTTCATTGGCTCCTGACGCTGTCTATCAATGGGAGCCGATGTGATTGGCTCTCCGTGATCACGCGGTCATAAGCCAATGAAAGCGGCTCCTGATCTTCTTAAAGACAGCAGAGCGAGCGAATTGTGGTGGGTGCAGAGCAGCGCGAATGCATGATTCATTAGGACGTTGAATCTACCTCCAGTGAGAGCCGCAGCACCACCTGCTGGACGTAGATTCATACTGCCTCGGTCCGGAACTAGTTAAAGAGTAGCTCCAGTATAAAACACAGAGTCTGTCATGCAGGGTCATTACTACAAGTCATGGGGCCCCAGAAAAACTTTGATAGGCCCCCCAATGTTTTAAACCCCTCCCTTGCCTCCCTTTGGTGACACTCACCACATGGGGGCCCATCTTACAAGGGTCATAAAACAAGTGTGGTCATGATGATCTTCATACCCATAACAAGTGTAGCCACAAAACCACCTGATCTGAAGGATGGAGCCCTTTATGGAAGGGAGTGTACAACAGTTGGAGGCTTGGAGCCCCCTTACAGCTCTACTGCTCCCCCGTAGTTACACCCCTCTGCTGTCATGCCAGGCTGTGTCTCGATGCAGGATTGGGGGTCTCAGGATTAATTACTTACCTGGCCAGCTATAATTCATTTATTCATGTGATCACTCAGCCCTCTTCTGCTGAAGCTCTGGCCACCACCCCCATCTGCATTGCCACAGCCCATCCACAGCTCGGCATCCGCTGCTTAATTGGTGGCTGCTGAGCTGGGGGAGGGCCATAGCATTGCAGTCGGAGGATTCTCAAGAACTTCAGAAGACTTCAGAAACATGGCAGAGACGGCTTACTTGAGGTGGAGGGCGGAGCTTCACCTGTGAATGTATTACAGCTGATCAGGTAAGTTGTACACAGGGGGAGCCCATCCAAATATTTTAATATGTAGTCTCGGTTAAATTTGTTAAAGTGAAGCATTGCCTATAAGACGGAGTAGTGCAATAGTTCAGCCTATGCATATCCCTCAAATAACAGTTAGGCAGCTTGTCCCTCCCAAAAGATGTAACCAGGCAGCAGAATGTCCCCCGGAAAAAAATAGAATCTGTATGGAGAACACCAAGGATGCTATGGAGCAGTGCTTCCTGTAAGAGGCGTCCATGGCACATGCCGTACCTGCACCCCTGTAGATACACCTCTGCCTGTCCAAAAGCTGTCCATCAAATGAAACAGAAGACTATCACAATCACTTATCTGTAAAAAAGGAGGGTGGGCAGTCAGCTCAAAATCGGCCACAGTCTGCCACATGATGCTTAGAAGCAGGTTCAAATAAAGGTCCCACCAAGAAAATCCATTGGTGGAAGAAGACATAGAGGGATAGCAGGTGACCTATCACAGGGTAATGACATTGGTTCAGAGGTGAACATCTGCCCCTCTACAGCATTTTAACACTTGGCAGTTGGCCCCTGTAAATACAAAGCAGAAGCCTGTACCACAAAACACATAGTCCCTAATGGCCTTAATATATTCATAGGTAAGCCAAAGTGAAGGATCATTTTGTCTCACTTGTGAGATTTACAGGTAGTTAAAGAACAACTGAAGTGAGAGGGATATGGAGGATGCCATATTTATTTCCTTTTAATAAATCTTTGTTGCCTGGCTATCCTGCTGATCGTCTGCCACTAATACTTTTAGCCATTGACCCTGCACAAGCATGCAGCAGATCAGGTGTTTCTGACATTACTGTCAGATCTGACAAGATTAGCTGCATGCTTGTTTCTGGTGTGTGATTCAGACACTACTCTAGCCAGAGATCAGCAGGGCTGCCAGGCAACTGGTATTGTTTAAAAGAGAATAAATATGACAGCCTCCATATAACTCTCACTTCAGTTGTCCTTTAAAGTGGACCAGAACTCTTGCACAGGACAGAAGAAAACCATACAAAAATGCACCCTGTATGTATTTAGAGAATTTAGCCTGTCTAATCCCCCCTTATCTGTGAATAATCACAACTGTAATTTGATCTCTCAGCTGTGTGAGCTCAAGAATCTCGGCAGTCCTTGGTAGACACAGCAAACATGTTGTTACAACAACATAGGGTTAACACAGGATGTCCTATGTCTGTCTCCATGAAAGCAGGAAGTAGACCCACTGCAGATTTATTGCAGGATTTGTATCAGTTGTAACAAAGAAATGTTTTCTTTAAAAGTTACTATGCTGTTGCGTATATTTTAGAGCAGAGAGGAAGTTCTGAGTTCAGGTCCACTTTAATCAGACTCATTGGGCTACAGGGGCTGCAACCATCAACTTCTGAGTTTGTAGCAAAACCTAGCTTGCACGGGCGTAACTATAGACCCTGCAAAGGATGCAGATGCAGGGGGCCCAGAAGCCACAGGGTGCCCCTTGGGGGGAGAAGTTTCTTTTCCCTGTCCTCAGAGACTGACAATTGAGGGCACCAAGAGAAAAAAAAAACTTTCTGCTCTCTGCACTTGTTCTAATGACTGCATCTGCTCAGCCACTGATAAGGAATCATACAAAGTTTTGCAGACAAAGATTTGTAGACAGTCCCTATTCAGTGTTCAGCAGGGTCTTGTGTACAAAGCCCTGCCCCCAGCCTCTCCACCACCTCCCCAACTACTATGTATAGTAGTGATGCTGGAGAAGGCTGCAGAGCCAGTTCTGCTCCATCAGAGGTGGACAAAGTGAGTGTAATAAGCGGAGGCTGGGAGCTCACTCCTGTTGGTTTTCTGTGTGCGTTTTTCTGCACACCATGTGTGTCTGTATGAGTGAAAACATGCACAGTTTATCACTGAAGCTAATGTAATTGATAGAGAGAATGTGTGCAGTGCTTTACTGTTGTCTGTTTTTATCTGCATGGGGAAAACACCTTCAGGTGTGCGCTAGCCAAATGAATAACAGTGATTCTCAGTGTACCTTTTCAGAAAGCGAGGGGGGGAGGGGGCCCCATCCAAAGTTTTGCAGGGAGGCCCAGGGATCAGGGACGGATCTGGGGGGGGGGGGGGGGGGGGCAGACGGGTCTCTTGCCCAAGGCGCAGTTTGTTGAATTCTTAAAAAGGCGGCAAAATTTGGATGGGGAATGGCAGTTTAGGCGCCAAAACCTGATCTTTAGGCGCCAAAACTGGATGGGGAATGGCAGCTTAGGTGCCAAAACCTGACCTTTAGGCGCCAAAACCTGACCTTGCCCCAGGCGCAACTTGGTCTAGATCCGTCCCTGCCAGGGATTTCTAGTTACGCCCCTGCTAGCTTGCCCGCATTGCTTGTCTTGGCTTGCTTAGATAGCACAAACTGCTTATTTAGCTGTTTATCTGAAGTTTCATTGAAGGTCTTCTAAATTAGAGCTTGACTGACCTGACCCTAGAAGGCATGAAGTGTAAGTGCAGCAGTTTTCATTCCATTATCTTCTCATGACAATAATTGATCACTGCAGCTAAAGCAACTCACCCCATATTACTCCTGATGATCTCTGCTGTGATCTTTCTGCTTGTATCCTTGCATTGACATGAAGTAATTGAGGGGCATCTTAGTCCCTTTAACCCCATGGCTAGAGGGAAGGTTAGCTGTGTTACCTCTGTTCTGGGAGGTTTAGCACGTGTCTCTTATGTTTAACTGCGTTTGGTACGAGAGAGGCACAGGCTGACTAAATCGGGGCATCAAGGAGGAGGAAAGGTTACACATTGCAAAAACTTCTGCATTCTATCCAAAGCCAGTTCTGACCTGCAAAATTATAACATCATCTCATCCATCACACACCAATCCATCCAATGTATTTTGTCTCTGACAGATAACTAGTCCCCTTTTGCTGTTTTCCTTGTCAGTGGAGAAAACTTGACTTTTTTGTGATTTACAGGAAGTGGAATTAGGAAGGCTGAACTGGAATAGACAGAAAGTGAAATCCGCTCCCCCTTCACATCATGGCCGGTCAGTGTTCGTAGCTAGACATTATGGGGCCCCTTAGCAGAGCCGGGACAAGGTCCTCCAGCACCCAAGGCTGAGACACCAAAGTGTGCCCCCCCCATCCCTCCCACCCCAGCCGTCACACACTGATTGCTATTAGACTAAGAGGCACCACAAGCCCCCCAAAACCTTAATCTCTAGTATCTGGCTTGCTGTCACTGCCATGTATCTCCTTTTCTTATTTCTTTCTGCTTCAAACACAATAGGGGAATGATAGCTGAGTGAGTTGTGTGTCCCTCCTACACTGCGCCCTGAGGCTGGAGCCTCTCTCGCCTCTGCCTCGGCCGGGCTCTGCCCCTTAGAAACATTTTTTGTGGGGCCATCATATCTAGGCACTCTTGAGCAATGCTCCCTGCCCCTACCCTATGAATATGAGTTGATTGGTCAGTTTACATTCTCATGCATTCAACACTGTACATACAGTAGTTCATGGACAGTGAAACAAAGTCAGAGGGTTGAGCAACAAAACAAAGTTCATAGGAAAAACACATCAAGTACCATCTGGGCACCCTCTGCTCCAGGGCCCCATAGCAGTTGCTATGACTATTGCTATGCCCCTGAAGTCTGTGCATACAGAACTAATGCCAACTGTCCAGACAGGACTGGACATGTTTTTATGTGTTAACCAAGCTGTAAAGGGAAACTGCGACAAGAATTAAACTTCATCCCAATCAGTAGCGGATATCCCCTTTCCCATGAGAAATCTTTTCCTTTTCACAAACGGATCATCAGGGGGCGCTGTATGGCTGATATTATGGTGAAACCCCTCCCACAATGTGATGTCCGGACCGTGGTCCTGACAGTTTCCTGTCTGTGAACCTCATTGTATTGTGGGAAATAACAGCTGTTTACAGGTGGGTTCAACTGCCAAAAAAGCAAGCAGCATCTCCTTCCACTGACATCACCTGCCAGCAGTAAAAATGTCACCATGTGGTAAATGTCAGAATGTAAATCAGGGAGAGGAAAGATATTCCAATGGGCAAACACTGACTAAATCATTTATACATAATTATTGTAAAAATGAAGCACTTTTTAATTACATTATTTTCACTGGAGTTCCTCCTTAAAGAGTAACTGTTAGCCCCCAAATTGAAATTTAAATCTGTATTGCAATGTTTTATTTAGTATTTCAGTGAACCAAAAAGCCAATGCAGAACTTTAAAATCAATCTAATTTGTTTACAATGTAACCTTTTTCCCCGCTCCGGACGCAAAGCCGCATATCTGATACTGCTTAGCATGCAGAGCATGCCTATGTCTGCCCGACCCTCCTCTCCCCACCAGGACCAGGTGCCAATATATTCTCCCCAACAAACAGCTGACCGCTCTGACACGGAGACAGAGCGGCAGCACTTCCAGCGCCGTCACCGCAGAGCAGCCGCCGCCGAGTCACATGTGAGAGAATCACATGTGAGAGATGCACGGCGGCGGCTGCTCTGCGGTGACGGTGCTGGAAGTGCTGCCGCTCTGTCTCCGTGTCAGAGCGGTCAGCTGTTTGTTGGTAGAGTTGGGCCGAACGGTTCGCCTGCGAACGGTTCCATGCGAACTTCAGTGGTTCGCGTTCGCGTCCCGCAGGCGAGCCTTTGCGGAAGTTCGGTTCGCCCCATAATGCACATGGAGGGTCAACTTTGACCCTCTACATCACAGTCAGCAGGCCCAGTGTAGCCAATTAGGCTACACTAGCCCCTGGAGCCCCCCCCCCCCCCCCCCTTATATAAGGCAGGCAGCGGCGGCCATTACGGTCACTCGTGTGCTGCCTGCGTTAGTGAGAGTAGGGCAAGCTGCTGCAGACTGTCTCTCAGGGAAAGATTAGTTAGGCTTAACTTGTTCCTGTCTGGCTGCATACCTGTTCTGTGAACCCACCACTGCATACCTGTGCTGTGAACCCACCACTGCATACCTGTGCTGTGAACCCACCACTGCATACCTGTGCTGTGAACCCACCACTGCATACCTGTGCTGTGAACCCACCACTGCATACCTGTGCTGTGAACCCACCACTGCATACCTGTTCTGTGAACCCACCACTGCATACCTGTGCTGTGAACCCACCACTGCATACCTGTTCAGTGAACCCACCACTGCATACCTGTGCTGTGAACCCACCACTGCATACCTGTTCAGTGAACCTGCCACTGCATACCTGTTCTGTGAACCCACCACAGCATACCTGTTCAGTGAACCCACCACTGCATACCTGTTCAGCGAACCCACCACTGCATACCTGTTCAGTGAACCTGCCACTGCATACCTGTTCTGTGAACCCACCACTGCATACCTGTTCAGTGAACTCACCACTGCATACCTGTGCTGTGAACCCACCACTGCATACCTGTGCTGTGAACCCACCACTGCATACCTGTTCAGTGAACCCACCACTGCATACCTGTGCTGTGAACCCACCACTGCATACCTGTTCTGTGAACCCACCACTGCATACCTGTTCTGTGAACCCGCCACTGCATACCTGTTGTGTTCAGTGAACCCGCCACTGCATACCTGTTCTGTTCAGTGGACCCGCCACTGTATACCTGTTTAGTGACCCCGCCACTGCATACCTGTTGTGTTTAGTGGACCCGCCACTGTATACCTGTTCAGTGAACCCACCACTGCATACCTGTGCTGTGAACCCACCACTGCATACCTGTTTTGTGAACCCACCACTGCATACCTGTTCAGTGAACCCACCACTGCATACCTGTTGTGTTCAGTGAACCCGCCACTGCATACCTGTTCTGTTCAGTGGACCCGCCACTGTATACCTGTTTAGTGACCCCGCCACTGCATACCTGTTCTGTTCAGTGAACCCGCCACTGTATACCTGTTCAGTGAACCCGCCACTGCATACCTGTTCTGTTCAGTGAACCCGCCACTGTATACCTGTACTGTTTAGTGAACCCGCCACTGCATACCTGTTGTGTTCAGTGAACCCGCCACTGTATACCTGTACTGTTTAGTGAACCCGCCACTGCATACCTGTTGTGTTCAGTGAACCCGCCACTGCATACCTGTTCTGTTCAGTGGACCCGCCACTGTATACCTGTTTAGTGAACCCGCCACTGCATACCTGTTGTGTTCAGTGAACCCGCCACTGTATACCTGTTCAGTGAACCCGCCACTGCATACCTGTTGTGTTCAGTGAACCCGCCACTGTATACCTGTACTGTTTAGTGAACCCGCCACTGCATACCTGTTGTGTTCAGTGAACCTGCCACTGCATACCTGTTCTGTGAACCCGCCACTGCATACCTGTTGTGTTCAGTGAACCCGCCACTGCATACCTGTTCTGTTCAGTGGACCCGCCACTGTATACCTGTTTAGTGAACCCGCCACTGCATACCTGTTGTGTTCAGTGAACCTGCCACTGCATACCTGTTCTGTGAACCCGCCACTGTATACCTGTTCTGTTCAGTGAACCCACCGCATCAGTGCGCATACCTGTGCAGTTAAGTGAACCCACCTACCTACGTGAGTGCACGCAGTGTGATATACCACTCCGTGCATACCCGATATGGACAAAACAGGTAGAGGAAGAGGTAGTGCCAGAGCCAGAGGAAGGCCACCCGGCAGGTCCCCGCACACACAGCATCTCTGCCTGCACGCCCTGTGACTGGCTGCCTGGCCTGCCCCAAGAAGACTAAGTCGCTCCCAGTCCCTCCACACAGCATGTCTGCCTGCAGGCCGCTTGACTACCTTTTCCGCCACCACCAACAGGGTCCGGGACTCCAGGCGGATTGCTGAATTTTTTAGGCCGCTGCTAGCAGCGGCCGCTGTAATAATTTTTCTGGTGCGTGTACATGACTGCCTAATTTTTCTGGCTGCACTGCGGGCAGCTGCAACAACAAAAGAAAAGGCATGTACATGCGCCCATTCCCCTTCGTGATCATTACCTTGCCGTGGTGAAGGGGCTTGCGTATCACAATGAAGCAATGACCGGCGCCTAGATGAGTGTCTCGGGGGGCACACAAAAGATAATAAGGTCGTTGCTTCATTGTGGTCAGACCAAATTTGATCAGCTGGACAGTCACTGTTCTGTCATTCAGCTACATCAGCCAGGCGACCATATGGGCTGTAAAGCCACCAAAACCTGCACTCTCGCCATGGTGCGCACCAGTCCAGCACGGCCGTCACTACACAAACAGCTGTTTGCGGTGCGTTACACGGTGAGTTTGGTGTGTCAGTGTGAAGCAGTACCTTAATTACACTACCTGATTGATGTATACACATGCAAGATGTTTGAAAGCACTTTAGGCCTGTCATTTAGCATTCAATGTGATTTCTGCCCTTAAAACGCTGCTTTGCGTCAAATCCAGATTTTTCCCGGGGACTTTTGGCATGTATCCCACTCCGCCATGCCCCCCTCCAGGTGTTAGACCCCTTGAAACATCTTTTCCATCACTTTTGTGGCCAGCATAATTATTTTTTTTTTCAAAGTTCGCATCCTCATTGAAGTCTATTGCGGTTCGCGAACTTTAACGCGAACCGAACCTTCCGCGGAAGTTCGCGAACCAGGTTCGCGAACCTAAAATCGGAGGTTCGGCCCAACTCTATTTGTTGGGGAGAATATATTGGCACCTGGTCCTGGTGGGGAGAGGGGGGTCGGGCAGACATAGGCATGCTCTGCATGCTAAGCAGTATCAGATATGCGGCTTTGCGTCCGGAGCGGGGAAAAAGGTTACATTGTAAAAAAATTAGATTGATTTTAAAGTTCTGTATTGGCTTTTTGGTTCACTGAAATACTAAATAAAACATTGCAATACAGATTTAAATTTCAATTTGGGGGCTAACAGTTACTCTTTAAACTGTAAAATCAAACGGGGGTAGAGGTGGTGGCTTATCTCAATGATGAATCAGACTCAGAATCATTTATTTCGCCAAGCATGAGCAATCATGCCCGGAATTATTTTTGGAACATACCTATAGCTCAGGAAGAAGACAGAGAAGATTGCATAGCGACAGAGATAGATTACATTACATTGTGCGTTTTACATCATACGTACATCAGAGTTCATTTAGTGACCTAAAGATGACCAGCAGTTAGCCTTGTGAGGTGGTTGCTTCAGTTGACTGATCGGGCGTGGTGCAGCCGCCCCCCCAGCTTGTTTGGGCTTGCACTGATGGGAGTAAGTGGAGGGAATTCAGGTGGCTGACAGCCGATGGGAAGAAGGAGTTTCTGTGTCTCGCGGTCTTTGTGGGGAAGGCTCGAAGTATCCGGCCCAGAGGGAGCAACCTGAAGTAACGGTGGCCTGGGTGCGAGGGATCATTGGCGATCCTCAATGCCCTAGATTTCAGTCTCTTGTTGTGCAGTAGTGCAAGTGAGGGGAGGGGGCGCCCGATGGGAAGCAGGAGATTTGGGCGCATGAGACAAGTGGACAAAAAGGGCGCCCCATTCACTCCCATTATAAATATCGTTTAATGGGCGCCAAACAGGGAAAAAAAGGCGCCGGAGATTATTAACGTTTTAACAAACGGTGCCCGGAGATTTTTAAGGATTTATAACTATGTTTGTGATGATTTAACTTTACAAAATGAGCCCGTGACGAATAACGTTTATAAAGATACTAAATCACTATTTCTAAAACATTTCTAAAACATTATTATCCACCCGAAAAAATGTATTACATTTTTTTATTTACATTTTTTATTTATTAATGTCTGTAAAACATTATTATCCATAGGGGGTCTTAGGTTTAGGCACCAACTGGGGGGTCTTAGGTTTAGGCACCACCAGGGGGGGTCTTAGGTTTAGGCACCAACTGGGGGGTCTTAGGTTTAGGCACCAACAGGGGGGTCTTAGGTTTAGGCACCAACTGGGGGGTCTTAGGTTTAGGCACCAACAGGGGGGTCTTAGGTTTAGGCACCAACAGATGGGTCTTAGGTTTAGGCACCAACTGGGGGGTCTTAGGTTTAGGCACCAACAGGGGGGTCTTAGGTTTAGGCACCAACAGCGAGGTCTTAGGTTTAGGCACCAACAGGGGGGTCTTAGGTTTAGGCACCAACAGGGGGTCTAGGGGTTAGGGATAGGTACAGGGAGGGTTTTTAACTAAAGTAAATATAAGTTTCAGTTTACAAATAGGGAAGATTAACGTTTTAAGAATTGCCGATCTCATACACATTATTTAGTGATTTATAAATTCTTAAAACACTATTTGTAAACGAAATTCTACACAATATTTCAATAAACGATAATACTGTTTATCGTTTACACCACGCGCCCTTTTTTCCCGACGCCCTTTTTTGATGTACGCCGCCCGATGACCCTCTCCGCCGACCTGATGATGTAGTTTGGACTCGTCGCTGGCGGTGGCGCCAGCATACCAGACCAAGATGGAAGAGCAGAGGATTGACTCAGTGACTCGAAATAAAGGATTCTGAAATTATGACCAGCTTCTACTCCGCCACGACCTCGGAAAAAAGTAGAGCAGAGAGAGAAAAAAGGAGAGCAGAAGGCCTAAGAGCAGAGAGAAGAGAAGAGAGAAGGAGAGACATTCTTTGGTGGTGGCAGCAGTGCTGTATCTGGCTGATGGCCTGTTTAAATGTCCCAGTGTCCATGCGGCCTAGTCAATGCGATCACCATTCTGGAGGCCTAGAGTCCGTGCAGTGGAGACCCGACATGGTGGTAAACAGCAGGACTTCTGGCACTCATGTTGTGCCTGTGGTGATGGGATACTGTCTGCGGCGGAGGAGGGCATGGGTTCCTAGGGCCATGCTGTCTAGTTTGCGGCCACAGACCAGAGTCCTAGGGACCAACAATGGGACTGCAGGCACAGTAGGCCAGGCCTGAGGGGCAGCGCAAGACTTTCTGGCCCACGTTGTAGTGTGGTGTATGTGTCCCTAGCAGCGGTGAAGGAGAGCGTGGGTTCCAGGGGCATGCTGGGCTGCTGCTTTTAAGGGATCAGGCTGTGCGGGGATCATCAGCCTACTTTGTTTGTGGATAGGGCAGAGGCTGATCCGGTCTCGGCAGAGGTGATGGAGAGCTGCTCGTACGGCGCACTAGGTCTTGTTTGTGGTCGTTGAAGCAGCTGCAGGGGGCAGCCCCATGTCCCAGGTGGGGTCGGAGTGCCAGGTAGAAGCAGCAGAAAAGGCTGGAGCAATGGCTAGGTCCTCTCTGGGAGCCGCTGAGGATGGTACAGGGGGCCAGCATCACTTCCCCACGTAGAGAGCCGATGGTGTCCCAGTTTAGGTTGGAAAGGTAGAAGCGGCAGAGGAGGCTGGAACAGCGGCTAGATCCTTTCCAGGAGCCACGGTGAATGGTGCAGGGGCCGCGTCACTTCCCCATACGGTGAGCCGATGGAGAGTCCAGGAACCAGAGATGCCGATGTGCAGCATCTGTGAAATAACAGGTTGGCCGCACTTCTTGATCCCCTCAGCGGCGTGGTGTAGTCTGGGCGGCGGTAGTGGGGTTACAGATCATGGCACGTGGACTAGCCCGATCAGCTGTCTATAGCAGCAGTCCTGCGGCTGATGACTGAGCGACGTGAAATAGCCCTCCTGTGTCCCCACATCCTCTCCGATAGGTTACGGGGGATTTGGGGGCACCAGTGTTAAGAAAAAGGACAGAGAATAGAGAGAGAAGCCGGAGCCCTGCGGCCCTGGCTACCGGTGCGGCGCCATCTTGATTGGGTAGTCGGCATGACCCAATTTCTTGGGTCTTGCCGACCTTCCTTAGCTGCCGGAGGAAGTAAAGTCTCTGCTGTGCTTTCCGTTGGATGACCGTGATATTGGGCTTCCAGCTGAGATCGCTGGAGATAGTAGTGCCCAGAAGGCAGGCGCAGGGCACTCTGGCCACCTCGGTGCCATCAATATAGATTGGAGGTGGGGTGGGAGCAGACCTCCTGAAGTCCACGATTAGCTCGACAGTCTTTGCTGTGTTAAGTACCAGCTTGTTCTCCTTGCACCAGTTGCAAATTCTCTCCACCTGCTGACAGTACTCCTGGATATTATCCTTGGTGACTAGGCCAACAATGGTAGTGTCATCGGCGAACTTGATGACCTTGACTGAGTCTGCCTCCGATCTGCAATTGTTCGTGTAGAGGGAGAACAGTAGCGGAGACAGCACGCAGCCTTGAGGTGCCCCTGTGTTCGTTGTCACTGCTTGGGAGCGGATGTTGTTTAGCCTGACGACTTGGGACCTGTTGGTGAGAAAGTCCATGATCCACAGGCGTAGGCTTGAGTGAACACCAAATGCAGCTTGGTCTTGGTTCCTCTTTAAACTGTAAAATCAAAAGGGGGTAGAGGTGGTGGCTTACCTCAATGATGACACGATATAGAAACAAGAGCAAATGTATTTGTACTAGAGGCAGGGGCGTTGCTAGGATCCTAAGAGATCCGGGGCACATTTGGACACTCCAAACGGAAAATGGGTGTGGCCAAGTACCAGAATGTGGGTATGGTCGTGGGTGGAACCAAATTTACATGAACTTAAAGAAAACCTGAACTGAAAATTAAAAGTCAAAATAACCAAACACAGGTCATACTTAACTCCCGTGTAGTCTACTCCTCAATCTCTTTCTCCTTTCCTGTGTCATGTTTGTCCACTGTGATCAAGGGAATTCTCTGTCCTCCATTTTGAAAATGGCCATTACCCCATAACAGCTTTCTGGTCAGCACACTGTTAAACTGTCATATCCCCCACTTGAGCCATAGGAAAACATAAACATTACTTGGCACATCAGTTGTCCTCTCAGCTATAACTGACAGCAACTGACTACAAAATGTTGTCAGAACTCGAAGCGATCACTGTCAGAAGAAAATGGTGCGCTTCTGAGAGGAACTAATAGCAAGGTAACTATGTATTGTTCATTTGAAGTTAACTCATGTGTTTATTTTAAATAATTTTACTCAGTACAGGCTCCCTTTAAAGAGACTCTGAAGCGAGAATAAATCTCGCTTCAGAGCTCATAGTTAGCAGGGGCACGTGTGCCCCTGCTAAACCGCCGCAATAGCGCCGCTAAACGGGGGTCCCTTGACCCCCAAACCCCCCACTGCGACACTTGGTCGCAGACTTGGTCGCTCCTGGAGGCAGGGCTAACGGCTGCAGCCCTGCCTCCATTCGCGTCTGTCAGCGGCGCATCGCCGCCTCTCCCCCGCCCCTCTCAGTGAAGGAAGACTGAGAGGGGCGGGGGAGAGGCGGAGATACGCGCTGACAGACGCGTGTGGGGCAGGGCTGAGGTGGTTAGCCCTGCCCCAACCAGGAAGCGCTCCCCCGCATTACGGAGGGGATTTGGGGGGACAGGGACCCTCGTTTAGCCGCGGGATAGCGGCGGTTTAGCAGGGGCACACGTGCCCCTACTATCTATGAGGTCTGAAGCGAGATTTATTCTCGTTTCAGACTCTCTTTAACAGCAGTCTAAGTAGGCCTGCCCACAAAAACAAAACATATAAATAGGCAGTGTCATTTAAACATTAGGCAGAGTTACCTGGCTTCTGTGCTGGCTGGTCTAGCTTTTTGCTGGACAGGCGGCCTGCCCCCAGGTTATCTGGCAGCTACCCCAAAGTATTCCCTGGCCTTCTAGTGGATCCCCTCCCATGGAGACACCTTAATTCCCAGCATGACCCCATAGAACAGGGGTAGGGAACCTTGGCTCTCCAGCTGTTATGGAACTACAAGTCCCACAATGCATTGCAGGAACCTGACAGCTACAGTCATGATTAATAAAGGCAAATGCATGCTGGGATTTGTAGTTTTATCACAGCTGGAGAGTCAAGGTTCCCTACCCCTGCCATAGAAGAACCACAGCTCCCTGCATGCCCCCATTAAGGCACCACAGCACCCATTTTGCTTACAAAGAGGCACCACAGCATCCAACATACCCCTGATTGATGCACCACAGCATCCAGCATGCCCGCCATTGAGGCTCTACAGCCTACTCTGCCTGGGCACCACAGAATAGATCCGGGGCCTGTGCCACTGATCTTTGGGGCCAGTATTGCCCCTGACTAGGGGTGCAGTTATAGTTACCTGTTCCGGACGGCTTCTTCTTTCCCTCCATGGGCGGCTCTGAACTCCTGACAGGTCGTCTGAGTCCCGATCACATGATATGTCCGGGAGTCCATGTCAACATTATCGGGTGGCTGGTGGAAGAGGGTTGATGGAAGAGATTCTTCCATCACCCCATTTCCACCACCGGGTGGCGCTATAATGCTTACATGCAGGGGCGTAACTAGACATCACTGGGCCCCCTGTGAAACTTTGGATGGGGCCCCCCACCTTCCTTGCTTTCTGCACAGGAAAACTGAGGACCAATGTGTTTTCCCCATGCAGATAAAAACACCTAGACTTAAAGGAAACGTCAGACAATCTATGCTACCCCCAGATCTACTTACCCGGGGCTTCCTCCAGCCCCTTGCAGCTGACAAGTCCCTCGTTGCAGCTCTGCTCCCAGTACATACACACACACACAGCCGTATTATTTTACTACATGAGACAACAAGCTCTCAATGAAGCAGCAACAGTAAGACCTCAATCTCCACTCCATTGTGTTGTAAAAGTAATTAGAGGCCATAAGGTCATTAGCCCATGCGAGAATCTAGGAATTCTTTCGAAGTGATTGCTGAAAAGGGAAAGTCTACAACTTTTTTTCAAAATGTGACTCCTTTGTTTGTTAGGTTGTACATGGAGTCATCAGAACTTAGCAGCAGTGTGAGACAGATGTTTTTTATGAACCCTAGGGAGCAGGGACAGAGTACAAATTCCAAAGTGTGTATGAGTCCTTATCTATGTGGTGGACACATGAAGTCAACATAACAATAGTGCGAGGGCAGAATACGTTTTTTCACTCCATGCCCTTAGCTGTCAGTCTCTCAAACTTTTCCCTCACGGGCCCCCTGTGGCTTCTGGGCCCCCAGCGAAGGCATCCCTTGCAGAGTCTATTGTTACGCCCCTGCTTACATGGTCTCCTGAACCTGGATCTCGATCACGTCATATCATGTGATCAGAACCGAGAAGACATGTCGGGATTACAATGCCACCCTGGAGGAAGAAGAAGAAGAAGCCGATCCAGCCGTCAGGACATGTAACTATGAAAGCTCCCTGCCGCCCACTCTGTATACCCTGCCAAGCCTGCCGGGCTGGGGAAGGCACACTTCCTCAGCCCTGTTAAAGTGTTAATGACCTCTAGAGTCAGTGCATTCAAGGCAGTAATATGGCTTCCCCCTGTCTGTAAGTTGGGTTCCCCATTCTCATTCACCCTTCTCAGGATCAGTAAATCATCGATGCACCAGTATTTGTAATGAGCGTTTGAGTTCTCGATTTCCCCAAAAAGCTCTTGCCCACAGAGGGATTCACCACTCATTTGTCATGCCAGGAGGAACTTTTCAGCCTATTTGTCAGATATTGCGGGGGACAGGTCTCCAGATGTTGTTCAGGGACGATGGGCATTTTTCTGTCAGAGCTCTGACAGTAATTCTGTACAGCAAAGGGAAGCTATTTAGAGCCAGCAAACTGATTTAGAGGCTTCAGTGTATTCAGATCAGATCTCATACAGAAGACTGTCAGCCATCCTTTTAACTACGCTTTGAGACCTGTCCCTGCCAGATCTAGCAGACAGGCTGAAAAGTTCCTCCTGTGATGACAGATGAGTGGTTACTTCCTCTGTGGGCTGAACCTGAAGAGAAAGTCAAGATTACCATAAATTCTCATTACATATGCGGATGCGTGGCTGGGAGAGGTGGGTGAGGAGAGAGAGCCCAGCTCAGAGGCAGGAAGAGGCCCTGTAACTGCCCTGAATGTGCTGTTTGACCACTATCATCAAAAACTTTAACCACTTGAGGACCGCAGTGTTAAACCCCCCTAAAGACCAGGCCATTTTTCAAGAAATAGATCACTGCAGCTTTAAGACCTCGCTGCAGGGCCGCACATGTTAGCACACAAGTGATTCCCCTCCCCCCATTTTCTCCCCACCAACAAAGCTTTCTGTTGGTGGGGTCTGCTCGCCCCCAAGATTGTTTGTTTGTTTACTGTAAATATTTAATTTATTATTTTTTATTAATTTTCCCTATTTTTTGTTATATTTCTGTATTCCCCCCTCCCACGCCAGCCTATGACAGCCGATTACCCCTGAGCCTCTGGAGGGGACAGCCGTGTCACACGGCTGTCCCCAGTACAGCGCTGCCTTAGATCGCAGCGCTGTACGGGGTAATTAGATGACGTCTAACAGTCTCTTAGCGGTGATCGCCATCAGCGCGCGCGTTCTCCTGCAAAACAGGCCCGCAAGACCTTACGGCGATCGGCGTTAGGCGGTCGGCAAGTAGTTAGGATGTGAAGTACATGAAAACACATAAATAAAAAGTACTTTTCTCCCAGAGTAAAATGAGCTAGAAATTACTTCTATGTTGCTGCCACTTACAGTAGGTAGTAGAAATCTGTCAGGACGGACGGCTTTTGGACTGGCCCATCTCCCCATGGGGGATTCTAAGGGTTTTCTTTATTTGCAAAAGTACTTAGTGAATGGCAGTTGCTCAGTCCAACTGCTAAAAAAGTGTGCAAACAGATGGAGGGGGGGGGGCTGCATCTTTATAAAGATCCTTTCCAGGGGGTGCTTTGGTAAAGAATAAATGAAATATTGTGAATCCCCCATGAAGAGATGGACTAGTTCCGTCAGATTTCTATTGACTACTTAAGGTGACAGCAACATAGGGCTTGATTCACAAAGCGGTGCTAACTGTTAGCACGCCTGTGAAAACCCCCTTAGCACGTCTAAACAAGCTTAAGCAAAATTTTATGCGCGTAAAACTTTGTGCGCGATCTGATTGAGAAATCCGGTGCTAACCTACTTAGCACCCTGGTTAGCACGTCTAAAGACTTTAGACATGCTAAGTAGGTTAGCACCGCTTTGTGAATCAAGCCCAAAAGAGAACTACTGAGCCTGCGTAGTACATCCCGGAGGACGTCCGATGACGTCAGCGCGCCACCGTGAGGCGCATTTTGGAACGCAGAAGAAGCCCGACCTGGCCGCCGGCCTAGCCAGGTCGGGTCGGCCAACGGAGACCACCGGGAGCCTGCGGAGCGGCGCCGAGGGCACCTCCTGCCTGCCACGGGCTGGAGGAAGCCCCAGGTAAGTGGATGTGGATTTTTATTCTTTTTTATCCCTCCCTGAACCTCCCCTTTAAGTAATTTGCAGTACTGGTCGGAGTCTCTTTAAGAGACAAGAGACAGCCATCGTTTTTAAAAAGGTAAATATTCCTTATTGACTCGCGCTCATTTCTTTATTTGTTTAAGCAGATGCTGGTAGACGTTAAATGACTCCGAAATTATTTTACTGCAATGAATACTGGGAAATGTAATTAAATGACTCTTCTGTTTTATTGATCGCACTCATTTACAAGACTGCAAAATGAAAAACTGCGCATAACTTGTGAGGATAAGATGTATGGACAGTTTACAAAATGATTTGCCTTTCTGCACTGATTATCATACTTCCTGTCCAAGCATGCCTGTTCAGTATAATGGATGGGGAAGGGGGCACGATGCCGGTAACCTTCCGCCTGGCGGATTGCTGGCATCTACTGGATTAGCAAGCTGAATACTCGCCATAGCAACGCAGGAAGATAGATCCAGCGATGTCTCTCGACGACGAGCATTCCCCGATCCATCTTCCTGCCGGCGGGTATGCGCGACATCATGTGACGTTTCATGACGGGCGTGAACGGGAAGTCAAAAGATTGTGGATTTTCAAAATCTGATCCACCGTGACGGTCTTTATTGCGGAGAGTTGCTAAACTAAAAAGTATCCTATACGTTTTTCCAGGTAATGTACTATATGTGTGTCAAATTTCATTCAAATCCGTTCAGCCATTGTTGTGTGATTGAGTAACAAACATCCAAACTTTCACATTTATTGTATTATTAAGGGCCGGTTCGCATGGACGCTTGGCGGCGTTTACTGACAAGCGTCCATGACTCATCGGTTAAACGTTCCCATTCAAGTGAATGGGAGAGTTTAACATTGTGCGATTAGCATCGATTACGCGAATGAGGCATTCCGATCCCGATATTCCCCATCCTTTCAGGCGACCCTGGACGCCTCATACGGCTTCTAGGGTCGATTCACCGCCACGTCTTTATGTCCCCTTGCTTGGATGAAAACCGGCGATCGCAGCAGACGCGGACGATCGCTGCAGAAAAGCCCCCGAACGAGACGCTGCCAGACGACACGAGAGGAGAAGCTGGAAGCCGCCTGCCATAACCGGCCCTAAGATGGATCACGTGTTGGAAAAATCGTATGGTATATTGGTAAGATTTTTCAAATTTATCAATCAGGGGGAAACACCGATCAGATTTCTCTGGTCTCCCCAAAAATGTTATCGTAGTCTGCCACCAGAGAGTGGACACACGCGTTCTAATGAGTGTGAACTGTAATGGAGACTGGACATAGAGTTTAATACAAGGCCTCAAGCCGCAAGTTAGAAAAACAAGATCCATTGCAACACAGAGATGTGAACAGCCCCATAGACTTGTATAATGGTAGAAATGTTCATGCACCAATGTTTAAATATGACGTGCAAGGATCCACTCTGGAGTAAAGCCTCATACACACATCAGACCATAGTCTTTTGAAAATGAAAGATCACAGACCAATTTTACCCCCTTCCATGTAGTATGAGAGCTATACCTACACAGTGTATTCTATGGAGCTGAACTCCCCATCAGACAGAAATCTTTGCAAGATGCTGCACACAAAGATGCTGTACAGACACAAAAGATCAGTATCTGCAAAAGATCTGTTCCTGCCACAGATCCGTTCCTGCAAATTGCATTCATAGTCTATGAGATCTGCAGATCATCATACACACCTTGTTTAACTGACAATCATCTGCAGATCTGAAAATCCATCCTGGTGGATCTGATCTGCAGATGAATGTCTGTTAAACAAGGTGTGTATGATGATCTGCAGATCTCATAGACTATGAATGCAATTTGCAGGAACGGATCTTTTGCAGGAACAAATCTTTTGCAGATACTGATCTTTTGAATGAGTACAGCATCTGTGTGTGCAGCATCTTGCAAAGATTTCTATGTGATGGGGAATTCAGCTCCATAGAATAGACTGTGTAGGTATGGCTCTCATACTACATGAAGGGTGGTAAAATTGGTCTGTGGTCTTTCATTTTTAAAAGACTATGGTCTGATGTGTGTATGAGCCTTAAGAGCAATCAGCAGTACATCTTCAAGATCCGCACCATCAGATAAATCACTTTATTTAAAGGTAAAATTTAAAACATGATAAAAAGCATGGGTCACACACTAGATATCTAGTGTGACCCATGCGTTTTATCATGTTTTAAATTTTACCTTTAAATAAAGTGAATTATCTGATGGTGCGGATCTTGAAGATGTACCATAGACTTGTATAGGCAGTGAAGTGACATGCAGGATTATTTTGCAATGCAATTGATGCAGTGTAACACCCTAAAGCAAACGTGGGGGAAAAAAGAGGCACGTTAGATACTTACCTCAGTGGATGGAAGCCTCTGGTTGAACCAGAAGCTTCTCCAATCCTTCTCTACCCCACCACTGCTCACTGGGACCCGATTTTTCTACTTTGAGGCCGTACTCCTGTCCTTGCCATGCACAAGCAGCTTGTGTGCTTCTGCACAGGTGCAGGCCGTACTTGCACAGCTCCCAACTGTCCCTCTTTTGGAGGGCCAGTCCCAGTTTGGGAACCCAGTCCCTCTGTCCCTCTTTCCCCCTCATCTGTCCCTCTTTCAGGACCGATGTACAGATCTATGTAAATATATGTACTTTATCTACTGGAAAATGTGTTTAATTGACTCTAAACTTTATTCCTATCCTTTGAATCGATATATTTCTTCTTTTCAAATGTTAATATGAAGGATAATGAACCAGAATAGAAAGGAATATTGTGGTTTAAATGATAAAACAACATATTTTTCTTATGAAACCTTTTTGGAATGCGTGGCTAGGGGTGCGCTGGGGATTTGATTAGGGGCATGGCAGGGGCATGTCTTAAATTTTCCTCTTTCTTATCTCAGAAAGTTGGGAGGTAGGTACTTGTGCCTGAGCAGTGTGGCTGCGCTTGTACACGAAAGGGAGTGTGGCCACGAGAACATATTTGATAAGGCTTGTCGAATATGTTCAGATGGTCTCCTGTAATACATCAAGGAGGGGCAGTGGCATACCTTGGGCATTTGACACTCGGTGCTAGGTATTGAAAGACACCCCAACCCCCCCCCCAAGTGAGGTGTTATTGTTAGGCATAGGTGAGGGAGGGTAGTGTTAGGTGTAGGTATGGGGGGAGGATAATTTTAGGTGTAGGTATAGTGGAGAGTAGTGTTAGGTGTAGGTATCAGGGAGATTAGTGTTAGGTGTATGTGGTGGCGGGGGGGTTAGTGTTAAGTGTAGGTATAGGGGGAGGTGTTAGGTGTAGGTATGTGGTTAGGCTAGCATTAGGCACATGTGGGGACCCAGCCAGTGTTAGGTGAAGATGGGCAGAGTCTAAGGCAGGCATTGGGCAAACTTGGCCCTGCAGCTGTTAAGGATCTACAAATCCCACAATGCATTTACCTTTATGAGTCATGACTGTGGCTATCAGACTCCTGCAATGCATTATGGGACTTGCAGTTCCTCAACAGCTGGAGGGCCAAGTTTGCCCATGCCTGGTCTAAGGCATAGGTGGGGTGGGGGTACCTCAATCAGCAATGAAGACTCTGTAGTACCCCCACCCTGTCTATGTCTTAGGCTCTGCCCTCAGCCTACCTTCATCTAACACTCTGTTACTGCAGAGTATTGCAAGCGGAAGCAAGCCATGACGTTAACTCACCAGCTCCACCGCTGGAGTCCACAGATACGTCCTCCTGTCTCAGCTCTCGGCATGTCTTCTGGCATCACGTGGATGCCAGCACTAGGGGGAGAGCTGAATGGTGACAGGAGGTTCGGAAATCGCTGGACTCCAGCGGTGGTCTCAGGTGTCACCCCCTGTCACGGTGACACCCAGAGCGGTCAGCTCTTGCTGCCATCCCCTTAGTCCGCCACTGCATACAATCCTTGCTCAGTCTGACCATAGATGATGGAACTGACCACAATAATTGAATATCTGCCTGTAGGTTTACACCTGAAGGCCATTTCAGATAATCTACACTGCATACATCATTCTGGCAATGCAGGAAACGGGTAGGAGAATATGTTTTTTTATTGAAGCTTGTAAGTTGTATAGGTCAAGTGTGTCTATTTGGAACACTTAGTTGTGCGAATGACTCCAAATGTCACTGAGCTTGTTCGTTTCATGGATTCCTGGCCGATTGTCGATCAACGGAAATGAGCCATTCACAAAGACAAGTGCTCAGTAGTTACCGCTGACGCAGCTACATGGATTTTCTTGTAAGACCTGAAATTTCACAGCTTTAACTAAAATGAAGTCATTTTAGTAATGCTCAGTTCTTTGCCAACAGCCCATCAATTTTCTCATAATAAAAAGGAAATACGTGCTGTAGTGTGAAATGTATAACTTGAGGTAATTGCGTTTTACGTCCGCAGCCCGAACATTCACACAGGGCCATGAAATTATAATTCAAAGAAGTCAGTGTGACATCATCTAAGAACTATATATAAATCCCTTTGGTGAAAGTCTATGGCATAATAAATGGATTTGTTTCACTTTAATCACAAAGGGGTAGATTCGTTATGGTGACCCTGCTGTAACAGCGCAAGTTAAATGCTGTGATGTGTGCTACCGAAGAAGCGCAACTTCATTATCCCTCTTGCACACTATGCGCTTGTAGCAGCATTGCGTGCATACCTAATTGGGATGCTCATTCGGATTCCGCGGAAATGCAATTTCCGAAATTCCGATCAGAAATTGCATTTCCGCATCAGAATGCGGAAATCGGTAATGCAAGTGCGCTAGGCGGATTTCCGCCGGAAATCGCGGAAATTTCCGCCGGAAATCGCTGAAATTCTGCCTGACTTTAACATTGATTTTCTAAAAACTATAAGGTCTTTTTGAAAACTTTTTTTTCATCCTGTTCACAAGATTCAGTTTAATAACCCCTGAAAATGTGGTGTTTCTAGGACTTACGGGGGCTTTGCTATCAACCGCTAAAGTCGGCGGATTTTTACTGTAATGTAAAAAGCAGAAAATCTGCTTCTGTCTATTCTCTGCATTTACATTACAGGAAAAATCCGCCGACTTTAACGGTTAATAGCAAAGCCCCCGTATGTCCTAGAAACACCAAATTTCAGGGTTTATTAAGATCAAGATGCAAAAAAAAGTTTTCAAAAAGACCTTATAGTTTTTGAGGAAATCGATATTAAAGTCGGGCGGAATTTCCGCGATTTCCGGCGGAAATTCCGCATTGGAATGCGGAAATTGGTAGCGGAAAGCGGAATCGGTATTTGGCAATGGCGGAATGCGGAATTACCGCGGAATCGGAAATTGGCATTTCCGACCATCCCTAATACCTAAGCAACAGCCTATGCTTTTATTTGCTGCACTGTAGTGACTTACCGCTACCACAATACTTCACTAGCGCCTCTGCTACTATATTAACATAGTAGCGGCCGCGCTAGTGAAGTATCGCGGTAGAGATAAGTCACTACCGCGTGGCTAATGAAAGCACCAGCCACTACTACATGAATTGACATAGTAGCAACCGCGCTAGTGAAATATCAGCTTAGGTATGCATGCTGGCATTAGCACATAGCGTGCATGAGGGATATTTACGTTACGCTGCATCAAAAGTGCACCTCACAGCATTTAACTCGCGCTGTTGCAGTGCGGTAACAAAGGGAGCCAAATGAGAATGCTAGAGTGTGTTAAAGGACAGATGTAATGAGACAGATATGAAGGCTGCCATATTTACTTTTAACCAATTGAGGACCACAGTGTTAAACCCCCCTAAAGACCAGGCCGTTTTTCATGAAATTGGCCACTGCATCCTTAAGGCCTCGCTGCAGGGCGGCACACTCAGCACACAAGGGATTCCCCCCCCCCCCTTTTTCTCCACACCAATAGAGCTCTCTGCTGGTGGGGTCTGATCGTTCCCCTAGTTTTGTTTGTTTTTTTACAAATATTTTTTGTATTTATTTTGTAATATTCTTGCTTATTTTTTTTTTTTTTGGTTTACCAGACCCGCCCTCCCTCCCTCCGCCAGCCAATCACTGAGATCGGCTGTCACAGGCTTCAGCCTATGACAGTCGATCACCTATGATCCCCTAAAGGGGACAGCAATGTCACACGGCTGTCCCCAGTACAGCGCGGCTGTAGATTGCAGCGCTGCACAAGGTTATTAGACGGCGAACTTCAAAATTTTAAATTTACTGGCTGGAAAAATGATAGAAATCATGTTTCAAGGGTTCTAATACCTCCTCCTCCCTCCTCCCTCCACACCTACCGGAGGGAGGAGGGTCTCATCTGCCAGGGAATTATAGTATTTCAAAAGCCAGCTTACATACCGTGGCTGGGGATTGAACCCAGGTCTCAGTATATGGTAGGTAACTAACATATCCATCATACCATCAACAATACTAGCTGAAACTAGCCTAGCATGTACCATTTATGCTCAATCCAAGAGAAAAATTAGACAAGACAAATAACCATTACACCATCCAGCCACTGCTTAAGGATATGTAGCCAGGCATGGCCTTGCCTGTTGTGTTCAACAGTTGTCAAGAGAAAAATTAGACAAGACAAATAACATTTATATCGCGCTTTTCTCCTGGCGGACTCAAAGCGTTAGAGCTGCAGCCACTAGGGCACGCTCTATAGGCAGTAGCAGTGTTAGGAAGACTTGCCTAAGGTCTCCTACTGAATAGGTGCTGGCTTACTGAACAGACAGAGCCGAGATTTGAACTCTGGTCTCCTGTGTCAGAGGCAGAGCCCTTAACCATTACACCATCCAGCCACTGCTTAAGGATATGTAGCCAGGCATGGCCTTGCCTGTTGTGTTCACCAGTTGTCCAAAGAGAACCCTAGATAGCCAGGTAGATTCATGTCTCTCTCTAGTAGGGATGGTCACCGCTTTCCGCGGAATTGTATTTTTGAGCATAAATGGATTGAGCATAAATGGTACATGCTAGGCTGGCTTCAGCATGTAGTACAGTGCCACTGTACCACCAACACTACATGCTGAAGCCAGCCTAGCATGTACCATTTATGCTCAATCCATTTACGCACAAAAATACAATTCCGTGGAAAGCGGTGACCATCCCTACTAGAGAGAGAGAGAGAGAGAGAGAGAGAGAATCTACCTGGCTATCTGGGGTTCTCTTTGGACAACTGTTGAACACAAAAGGCAAGGCCATGCCTGGCTACATATCCTTAAGCAGTGGCTGGATGGTGTAATGGTTAAGGGCTCTGCCTCTGACACAGGAGACCAGTTCGAATCTCGGCTCTGTCTGTTCAGTAAGCCAGCACCTATTCAGTAGGAGACCTTAGGCAAGTCTTCCTAACACTGCTACTGCCTATAGAGCGTGCCCTAGTGGCTGCAGCTCTGGCGCTTTGAGTCCGCCAGGAAAAAAGCACGATATAAATGTTATTTGTCTTGTCTAATTTTTCTCTTGACAACTATTGAACACAACAGGCAAGGTAATGCCTGACTACATATCCTTAAGCAGTGGCTGGATGGTGTAATGGTTAAGGGCTCTGCCTCTGACACAGGCGACCAGGGTTCAAATCTCGGCTCTGTCTTCTCAGTAAGCCAGCACCTATTCAGTAGGAGACCTTAGGCAAGTCTTCCTAACACTGCTACTGCCTATAGAGCATGCCCTAGTGGCTGCAGCTCTGGCGGTTTGATTCCGCCAGGAGAAAAGTGTGATATAAATGTTATTTGTCTTGTCTAATTTTTCTCTTCCATTGAGCATAAAAGGTACATGCTAGGCTAGTTTCAGCTAATAGTGTTGGTGGTATAATGGATATGTTAGTTACCTACCATACACTGAGACCTGGGTTCAATCCCCAGCCACGGTATGTAAGCTGGCTTTTGAAATACTGGAATTCCCTGGCAGTAGAGACCCTCCTGCCTCAGGGAGGAGGGAATAGGTGGGAGGAGGCAGGTGGGAGGAGGGAGGTGGAGGGAGATGAAGCCTACAAGAGGCTAATTAAACTCTCCCTAGCAGCTGCCCTTTAACTAATTAGTATAGGCAGACGAGTGAGTGAAATGGCTCAAGGACCTTGCCTTGTATAAGGGGGGTGAGGTTCCACCAGTGGGTGCAGTCTGATTGGCAACAATGTGCCTGCTGACTGTGATGTAGAGGGACAAAGTTTTGCTCAATAGAGCATTATGGGGCGAATCGAACTTCCGGGAAAGTATCAGCTGCTCTGCTGGGAGAGGCTAGCTCTTTTGTAAACCACCATGATGTTTATTTTTTTTATTTATTTTTTTTAATTAGAAGTCATTCATTTTGTGTTAAAACAACAAAATGTATTCCTTTTGTATTGAAAGTCACACTTTTTACACACTGTGCATGAACGCATAAACACAGAAAAAAAAGGCACCTATAAGAAAGGATGCAGGCTGTAGTCTATATATTTTGAGACCTGTTTCACACCTAGCCTGCGCATTTACAGTACGATGTCCGCCCTGTCACATCGCAACACATAAAACGTCAATCGTATCACCCTGCGGCAGATGCGCCAACAGGGTCATATGCATAACGCACGCCCCTCGCCCAGTGACATATAAATACTAAATAATAATAATAATCAGACCTGGCTACCTATACTGCGGTAATGATGTTACAAACTGTTCGCTGGCACACATGTAGCCACTTCGGGGTCGGCAAGGTCCGTCAGTAGTGCACAGGCCCTGGCCGGGCAATGCTCTGCGCCTGAAATCAGGACTACGTGAAGCACGAGTAATCGTGCCGTCATGGGTGGAGTACGGGATCAAGGATGTGCACCACCGGGCCAGCGTACGAGATGAATCGGCGTGGGAGACTCGGGCGCAGGATACAGCCGGTATATGGCTCATTCTGCTTCTGCACAAATCCCGGCGGCGTTAATTACTATTCCCCCTCCAGGCTGCCATGGATAGTGGGGAATGATGTAATTTGGCTTCCAGCTATTGCTGGAAGCCGATATTACAGTGTTTTAAATCTAACTTCAGCTCCGTCTTCTGAAGTTACACTCTGTGCGCTGCTATAGCCGTAATTCCTATTACGGCCTATGGTGGCGCCAGCTGCGCCCAAGTCTCCTGCGCTGGATTCTTAGTGTTCACCGGGCCAGTGCCTGCACACTACTGACCGACCTCACCAACCCGAAAGTAGCTACATAGTGAACTGTTCACCAGTTCGTGACATCACTATACTGTGGGAGTCATTGAATTGATCTCTGATTGCAGCGAGTTTCAAACTTTCTCCTGCCTTAACCACTTCACCACTGAGGGGTTTTACCCCCTGAGCACCAGAGCAATTTTCACCTTTCAGCGCTCCTTCCATTCATTCGTCTATAACTTTATTATTACTTATCGCAATGAAATGAACTATATCTTGTTTTTTTCGCCACCAATTAGGCTTTCTTTAGGTGGGACATTATGCCAAGAATAATTTTTTTCTAAATGTGTTTTAATGGGAAAATAGGAAAAATGTGGGGAAAAAATAATTATTTTTCAGTTTTCGGCCATTATAGTTTTTAAATAATGCATGCTACTGTAATTAAAACCCATGAAACGTATTTGCCCTTTTGTCCCGGTTATAAAACCATTTAAATTATGTCCCTATCACGTTTGGCGCCAATATTTTATTTGGAAATAAAGGTGCATTTTTTTCAGTTTTGCGTCCATCCCTAATTACAAGCCCATAGTTTATAAAGTAACAGTGTTATACCCTCTTGACATAAATATTTAAAAAGTTCAGTCCCTAAGGTAACTATTTATGTATTTTTTTTAATTGTACATTTTTTAATTTTTTTTTAATTACAAAAAAAAAAAAAAATGGGGAGTGTGGGAGGTAATGAGTTAATTTTATGTGTAAAAGTCATTTATTTGTATGTGAAAAATGTGTAGGGTGTAGTTTACTATTTGGCCACAAGATGGCCACAGTAACTTTTTGTTTTAATGCGACCTCCAAGCTTCCTTCCGGAAGCTTGGAGGAAGAATAAGGAGGCTGGACACGTGAGTTTTTTCTCACAATGATCGCGCTGCCCATAGGAGAGCAGCTGATCATTGCGGGGCTTAGATCAACGAACGGGAATGGATTTTCCCGTTCATTGATCTCTGGGCGAGCGGGCGGCGGCGTGTTTACTAGCGGCGGGCGGCGTGTTTACGAGCGGGAGCGCGGGCAGCGTCGGGAACGCGGAAAGTACGTGTTTCTCCGTCCCTGGTTTTTAAAGGATGGAAAAAGGGGCGGAGAAATACGTACGCGCGGGGGTAAAGTGGTTAATATATTCTTTTTTTGGTCATTGTGGCGCAAGAATGCAAAATAAAACAACTACAACCGGAGACATTATCAAAGCATTGCAGTCAATGACTCGGTTATTGCTACGTTTATGGGTTGGGAAAATATCCCTGATCATCCACCTCTTCATTACTAATCCCCTCTCACCCGCGGGAATACCAGCAGATGTTAGCTGCTCCTTTCCATCTGAAAGCATGCGAGAGATGCAAGGGAAATGAAATATTGAATATGCTCTGTTTGACCTGCCTGTGAAGGGTAAAAATGATCCACTGGGAGAGAGAGGGGGGTAGAAACACACACACACAATTACTTGGAAATTCACATCTTATCAAAACATATTATCGTACAGCAAGACACTGCATCTGCTGCGCTATTGTGCTGTACTGAGAGAATCAAAAGAAATCTGTTGCTTTTTTATAAGATAAATAGCCAAATGTTTCACGTTCCCAATCTAATTTCCTCCCCGCGTTCCATTATGGAAATCCTGACCTGCCACTTGCATATCGCGAAGTCTGTATCGCTTCCGTGCGCCTTTCATGTCTCCAAGTGAATTCTACATTATTTCCTCTAAATTGATTTCGGCAGTACAGTTAACTTAATCCTGTATCACATCGCATTGGCACGCTCTGCCCATTTGTCTTATAATTCGGTGATGTACTATGAGAAGTATTTCATCATGAAGCTAGCATTTGCTGTGCTGTGGAATGATCTTATCTAATATTGGTAGAGATTGCCTTCAATAAGGTTTGCTGCTATTCACAATGAATTTCCCGTAATTCCCCTGATCGTAGAGCCATTATGGTTCATCAGGCTCCCATGTACTTCAAGTGGCCCCATGTGCTGTGCATGTGCTGTCTGTGTGTATCTCTTTATGCGAGTGCTTCCTGTGCCCTCAGGAAACCACAGCATCGTTGGTTATTACACCACTGGAGATTTATTAATATGTGAATGGGGAATTTAAATAGTAAATCCTTTAGTCCTTTTTTAAAAATGCTCTGGCCCAGTCAGTGGTGTAACTACAATTCATGGGGACTTCCATCGAAGCTTTGATTGGGCTCCCCCCAATGTTCACACCCCTTCCCTTGCCTCCCCTTGGTCCTCTTCAGGGCCTTGGGACCCATCTCTCAAGGGTTATAATAGTTCAGTTCAATTCAAGCACTTTATTGTCATTCTGTAACACAACAAAATTTGTTTTTATGACATCCCCGCGGTGCATGTAGGGAACAGTGGCGTCGCTAGTGGGTTTGATCCGGGGCACCGCCACCGAACCTGTTGCCATGGTGCCTTGGATCCTCCCCTTGCGTCGTTTTGGCCAGTTTGAGCGACAGGAGGGGGAACGCTGGGCGGAGCAGCGGGGACAGGTAATTACAAACTCACCTTCCTCTGCGATCCCTGAACAAAGCCTCCAGCTTCGTTCTATTTCCTCCCCCGGCATCCATCCGTTGTTTACAGTGCCTTCTGTGATGACATAACCACATGTCATCACAGGAGGCACTGTTACCAATGGATGGACGCCGGGGGAGGAAGTAGCAAGAAGTTGGAGGCTTTGTGCGGGAATCGCGGAGGAAGGTGAGTTTAAAGTTACCTGTGCCCACTCCCCCTGCCGCTGAAGGCACCTAGCCATCTAACTTGGGGAAACCTACCTATCTAACCTATACTGGGGAAATCTACCTATCTAACCTATACTGGGGAAACCTACCTATCTAACCTATACCGGGGAAACCTCCCTATCTAGCCTATACTGGAGGCACCTACCTATCTAATCTATACTGAAGGCACCTACCTATCTAACCTATACTGAGGGAACCTACCTACCTAACCTTTACTCGGGGCACCTAACTATCTAACCTATACTGGAGACACCTACCTATCTAATCTATACTGGGGGCGCCTGCCTATCTAACCTATACTGGGGGAACCTGCCTATCTATCCTGTACTGGGGCACCTACCTATCTAACCTATACCTGTGGCAATTATATGGGGTATGTTTTCCTCGTGTCTGCGTGGGTTTCCTCCGGGCACTCCGGTTTCCTCCCACATCCCCAAAACATACAGATACGTTAATTGGCTTCCTCTAAATTGGCCCTAGACTAAAATATACATGCACTACACAATACATACAGACATATGACTATGGTAGGGACTAGATTGTGAGCTCCTGTGAGGGACAGTTAGTGACAACAATACTATATATACTCTGTACAGCACTGCGGAAGATGTCGGTGCTATATAAATACTAAATAATAATAATAATAACTATGCCTGGTTACCTTTACTGGGGGTGACTTTTACCTGGCTCCGGGGACAGGGAGAATTTTACACCCTCGCCCTGGGTGCAATTTAGCCTAGAAACTGCCCTCCCCCCGCAGTGTGTCGGCTCCTGGTCCCCACTGCCTCTACACTCAAACCTCAGATCGGTGGCAACCAGACACAGAGCATGCGAGCCTAGCATAACCGCCAGAGTACAGCACACAGGCCAGCCTGCCGAAGACAAGACAGAATCCAGGTGAGGGGCTTATTTACGTGAAATACTGCCTATTTAATATATTTAAGTTACACCACTGCTATGTTCATGTACATTTGACCCCACCCATAACCACGCCCACTTTCCAAAGATATGGCCGCGCCCATTTTTCACCGCGGCGCACATTCATTCCCATTTGGTGCCCAAGGGTGCCCCGGATCTCCCAGGGACCTAGCAACGCCCCTGGTAGAGACCAAAAAGTGATAGTAACAAAGGTAGAAATGGAGAAATCATACAAGCATGCCAGGTATTTCAAATATTTAATCAAGTTGTACTCAGTTAATTACTACAGAGAAGATTCAGAGTTTAACAAGTTTATGGCAGCTGGGAAAAAGATAGTTTTCAGTCTATTTGTGTGTATGTGGATTGACAGTGGCGTAGCTACAAACCTTGGGGCCCCGATGTGGAATTTGGACCCCCACCCTACATTAAATAGCCAGAATTAGTTTCTTCAGTACAGATAGCCAGGGGGAATCAGTTGAAAAGGGCTCCTGAGCCGCCTGTATGAAAAAGGCGCCTCCATAGACATTAATGTTATTTCTGCAATTATGGGCTACAAGGTGGTGAAAAGTTTTGATATCGGCTACAAGCGGGAACCCCTTGGTAGCCCATATTTTATTTGGCTACCTTCAGGTACAGTAGGGCACCCCTTTGTAGCCCATATTTTATCTGGCTACCTTCGGCTACAGTAGGGCGCCCCTTTGGAGAGCCAGGAGGTCGCAATAGCAGCATAGGGGGCGATATACAGGCTGGGAACGCGAACAATCACTCGCGTTCCCATCCCTGTCGGCCGGTGACGGCCAAACCGGAAGTGCTCGCCGGCGGGTCCTGGGACATCAGAGCGGAGCTGCGAGGGCACCGATCGTCTGCAGGGGGCTGAGGGAAGCCCCAGGTGAGTTAACCACCCTGGCGTTCTGATTAAATCGCCAGGGTGGCTGCGGGAGGGTTTTTTTTAAATAAAAAAAAAACTATTTCATGCAGCCAACTGAAAGTTGGCTGCATGAAAGCCCACTAGAGGGCGCTCCGGAGGCGATCTTCCGATCGCCTCCGGCGCCCAGAATAAACAAGGAAGGCCGCAATGAGCGGCCTTCCTTGTTTCGCTTATATCGTCGCCATAGCGACGAGCGGAGTGACGTCATCGACGTCAGCCGACGTCCTGACGTCAGCCGCCTCCGATCCAGCCCTTAGCGCTGGCCGGAACTTTTTGTTCCGGCTACGCTGGGCTCAGGCGGCTAGGGGGGCCCTCTTTCGCCGCTGCTCGCGGCGAATCGCCGCAGAGCGGCGGCGATCAGGCAGCACACGCGGCTGGCAAAGTGCCGGCTGCGTGTGCTGCTTTTTATTTCGTTAAAATCGGCCCAGCAGGGCCTGAGCGGCAGCCGCTGGCGGTGTTGGACGAGCTGAGCTCGTCCAGACCGCTCAGCTGGTTAATCTCGTTTTTTTTAAGTGACTTTAGGTTCACTTTAAGCCTATGAGCATTTCAGTGCATGCTTTTCACCCTTCTCTTTGCATAACTAGGGTTATACAGGGGGCAGCCATTAGCAATTCCTCCATTGCTATTCCACCAGTTTGCCGGATTCTGTCCCGGCAATATGAAAGGAAGGGAGAGGTTCCTCCAATAAATGTAAAATATTTTATATTTGTCATCGTGCAGCTGAAAAAGGCTGCTATTTTTTATTATAATTTAGAAAATAGATTTTATTTCTGAAATCTTGTATTTTTAATTTGGGTCACTTAACGACCAACGTCCGCCGATAGGCGGACGCAGGTCGCAGTGGTGTTTCCATGGAAACGGCTGCTCGTTCGAGTGAACAACCTGCGAGTGTCCGATCTCGGCTTGCAGGGTAAATGTAAACACACGGGGAGCAAATCCCCGCTGTTTACATCATACGGCGCATCAGCGCCGTAAAGGAGATCGGCGATCCCTGGCCTCTGATTGGCCGGGGATTGCTGGCATCTGATAGGCTGAAGCCTATCAGAGGTGGCGCAGAATGGATCGCCGTCCTGTGCCGCCCACAACGAGGAGGGGAGGGAGGGAAGGTGGAGGAGGCGGAAAATCAATGCGGAGGGGGGCTTTGAGAAGCTCCCCCCCCCCCCCCCCCGCTGAAAGAAAATAGCCGGCGGCGATCAGACCCCCCCAGCAGAACATCGCCCTACTGGGGAAAAAAGGGGGAAGTCTGGTCACCCTGGCTGCTTGCTGTTCTGTGCTGTGAGCTGGAGAGCCCACGCAGCACAGATCTGCGTGGACTCTCCACGTTAAGCTTATTACACATAACGTGCAGGGCTTTAAAGCGGACCTGAAGATGCGTAAAAAAAAAAAAAAAAAGAGAGAGAGATTCACTTACCTGGGGCTTGTCCCAGCCTCCTGCAGCTATTCTGTCCAACACCGGTACTCAAAGATCATCCTGTACCCGCCACGGCGCCGTTTCTTCATCGCTGACATACAAGTCAATGGCCACTTGTTCGTGCTCCCGTAGCCGGGAGTGTCCTGCACAGGCGCAGTACGAAGGCGCAGGAAGCTCCTGGTGACAGGAGCTCAAACGAGGACATGTCGCACAAGCACAATGGATGACGACCGACAAAAGAGAAAGTGAGTCACGGCGGGGGACAGGAGGAACGTTCCAGTGCAGCATGGGCACAGGACGGCTGCAGGGGGCTGGGAGAAGCCCCAGGTAAGTGAATCTCAGGTCCGCTTTAATTAACCCTGCAAAAGACACAAAGCTTTCACAAACTATAAGCAGCTGGGCGGTGTCTTAATATTTTTGCAAGAAAGGCACATCATGCATGGAAAATGTCCAACCTTCCAAAAGAAACCTTTTCCAAATGACCAACTTTTTCCAAGAAAAAAATAATTCTTCAGATATAATTGTGGCTGGTGATCTTAATGTGGTTGCAAATGCCACATATGACAGAAGTATGTTATCCCCCTTTGCTAGATGTTTCCCTAGAAGGTTAACAAAGTTATAATCAACTAATCAGTTGATTGATGTCTGGTGTGCCTTTAATGTGGGCTTTAAAGAGTTCATGTTTTAATCACATTTTAGGAAATCTAAAGCCAGGTTGGATTATATTTATTTATCCCCTAACCTCACAGCTAATGCTTCTGACTTCTTCATTGATTACTGTTCTTGGTCGGACCACAATTCAGTTTATATTACCATCCAGAACGTTGGCTGTCCTTTTCAGTATGGCAATTGGCAACAGAAGGACCATCTTCTAGCATCTCAATCTGACCGTACTGAAATTGCCTTGGCCATAGAGAATTATTTTTGTTTACAAAACGCTCAGGACTCTCAGGAGGGTTATTTAGGTGTGTGAATACTAATATGCATTCTTTTCAGCCCCTCTAGCCCTTTATAACATGTATAACAGTGATAACATTATCACTCTGGAGAAAGGTCAAGAAGTCCCAAAGTCTTACAATCTGTAGCTCATTGTGCTTCTCCTTGAGATCATGCTCTTCAGTTAGAAGAAGTTTGAGAAGGTCTCCTTCAAGATCATCATATACACTCACCTAAAGGATTATTAGGTCAGCGCTGCGTAATATGTTGGTGCTTTATAAATACAATAAATAAATAAATAGGAACACCTGTTCATTTTCTAATTAATGCAATTATCTAATCAACCAATCACATGGGAGTTGCTTCAATGCATTTAGGGGTGTTGTCCTGGTCAAGACTAGGGATGGTCGCTGGATTCCGTGGAATTCTAAATTTCATGATTCCAGCCGGAATTGGGCCAATTCCGATTCCGGCGGTCGGAACGGAATTCCTATAGCTCTAAACCGGAATTCTGCAGAAATTTTTTTAATTCCGCGGAATTTTACGGAATTCAAATTTATTTCCTCTCCTATCTTTTTTCTCCCTTCCTCCCTCTTCCCTCCCCTCCTCCTCCCTCTTCCCTTCCTTCTTCCCTTTCTCCCTATTCTCTCCTCTTCCAGGGAATTGTAGTATTTCAAAAGCCAGCTTACGTACCGTGGCTGGGAATTGAACCCAGGCTGGGCTGGGAATTGAACCCAGGTCTCAGTGTGTGGTAGAAAAAAAGCGAAGAACGTACAAAGTAAACTTGCGCTCAACAAAATGGTAATGGCCCTTTAAATTATGCCCCAGGTGCTGCTCTCCTGGACTGAATGGAGCCAGTTGCTGGAGGTGAGTCCTGGAAGTGTGACACTCTTGTGCCCTCCTGAGCCAGCCTAGCATGTACCATTATGATCAATCCAAGAGAAAAATTTGCTTGTTTAACCTCCTTGGCGGTCTGATTCTTTCCAGATTTTAGGGTCTAAAAGCGGTGCAATTTTTTGTCACTCTTTCAGACCCTAAAACCTGAAAAAAATCATTCTGGCAGGGAGATCTGCAGCAAAATAAAAAAAAAAAATGTACCTTCCTGGGCTCCTGTGCTGCAGTTTTCTCTTTGCCCACAAGATGGCGCTAATATGCATATAAACGAACTTCTCTATATTTCTCTAATATAGAGAAGTTCGTTTTTAATATTAGCCCCGCCCCCGATGACGTCACGCTGCCACCACTGCTCTGCTGCCACCACGGCTCCGCTGCTCCAACTGGCTGCCGGGTCCCCGGAAGAATAGCGGGGACATGGGGGATCCCGGCGGCCAGGGAAAGACCCCACACTGCCGGGGAGAGAGGCTGGAGTCCCGCTGCGCAGCGAGATCGCGCGCGGGACTCCACAACTTCAAGTAAAGCTCTGCAATGCATACCCCGACCTGAGCTCGGGATCACCGCTAATAGCTTGTTTTTTCTACCCTGAGCTCAGGTCGGGAAAACCGGCAAGGAGGTTAAGAATTCGTAGCATTTCAAAAGCCAACTCACATTGGCTGGGAATTGAACCCAGGCTGGGCTGGGAATTGAACCCGGGTCTCTGTGTGTGGTAGGTAACTCACTTAACCACTATACCACCAACACTTCATGCTGAAGCCAGCCTAGCATGTACCATTATGATCAATCCAAGAGAAAAATTTGCTTGTTTAAGAATTCGTAGCATTTCAAAAGCCAACTCACATTGGCTGGGAATTGAACCCAGGCTGGGCTGTGAATTTAACCCAGGTCTCAGTGTGTGGTAGGTAACTCACTTAACCACTATACCACCAACACTACATGCTGAAACCAGCCTAGCATGTACCATTGTGATATACCCAAGAGAAAAATTAGCGCTCTCTCTCTCTAGGACTTGATGCCATTGAAGTGAATTTTCAGCTTAAAATCATCAACGGATACCAGCAGAATTTCACAGGCAATTTCGGAATTCTGCCAGATTGAAAAAGCAATTCCGTTCCGACCAAACGGAACGGAATGACCAATTTCCGCCTAAAAATTCCGGAAAATACAATTCCGCGGAAAGTGGTGACCATCCCTACTAGAGAGAGAGAGAGAGAGAGAGAGAGATGAATCTACATGGCTATCTGGGGTTCTCTTCGGACAACTGTTGAACACAAAGGGCAAGGCCATGCCTGGCTACGAATCCTTAAGCAAGCTAATTTTTCTCTTGGATTGATCATAATGGTACATGCTAGGCTGGCTTCAGCATGTAGTGTTCGTGATATAGTGGTTGAGTTACCTACCACACACTGAGACCTGGGTTCAACTCCCAGCCCAGCCTGGGTTCAATTTCCAGCCAATGCGAGTTGGCTTTTGACATGCTACAAATTCTTAAGCAAGCTAATTTTTCTCTTGGATTGATCATAATGGTACATGCTAGGCTGGCTTCAGCATGTAGTGTTGGTGGTTGTATAGTGGTTAAGTGAGTTACCTACCACACACTGAGACCTGGGTTCAATTCCCAGCCCAGCCTGGGTTCAATTCCCAGCCCAGCCTGGGTTCAATTCCCAGCCACGATATGTAAGCTGGCTTTTGAAATATTACAATTCCCTGGAAGATGAGACCATCCTTCCTCCGGGAGGAGGGAATAGGGAGAAAGGGAGGAAGGAGGGAGAAAAGGACTAAGGGAATAGTTAATAGGGACTATGGGCCACCATATAGGATGAACAAGGTTAATTTAGTGATTTTTTTCATTTTTTCCGACGGAATCCAGAATTCCGCGGAATTTTGTACAAATCCGGCGGAATTTTCATAGCGACGTTGTTTAACACTGACGGAATCCGTGATTTCCGGCGGAACGGAATCATACCTAGTTAAGACAATCTCCTGAACTCCAAACGGAATGTCCGAATGGGAAAGAAAGGTGATTTTAGCAATTTTGAACGTGGCATGGTTGTTGGTGCCAGATGGGCCGGTCTGAGTATTTCACAATCTGCTCAGTTACTGAGATTTTCATGCACAACGATTTTGAGGGTTTACAAAGAATGGTTTGAAAAGGGAAAAACATACAGTATGCGGCAGTCCAGTGGGCGAAAATGCCTTGTTGATGCTAGAGGTCAGAGGAGAATGGGCCGACTGATTCAAGCTGATAGAAGAGCAACGTTGACTGAAATAACCACTCGTTACCACCAAGGTATGCAGCAAAGCATTTGTGAAGCCACAACATGCACAACCTTGAGAAGGATGGGCTACAACAGCAGAAGACCCCACCAGGTAGCACTCATCTCTCCTACAAATAGGAAAAAGAGGCTACAATTTGCCCGAGCTCACCAAAATTGGACAGTTGAAGACTGTAAAAATGTTGCCTGGTCTGATGAGTCTCGATAGAGTAAGAATTTAGCGTAAACAGAATGAGAACATGGATCCATCATGCCTTGTTACCACTGTGCAGGCTGGTGGTGGTGTAATGGTGTGGGGGATGTTTTCTTGGCACACTTTAGGCCCCTTAGTGCCAATTGGGCATCGTTTAAATGCCACTGTCTACCTGAGCATTGTTTCTGACCTTGTCCATCCCTTCATGACCACCATGTACCCATTCTCTGATGGCTACTTCCAGCAGGATAATGCACCATGTCACAAAGCTCGAATCATTTAAAATTGGTTTCTTGAACATGACAATGAGTTCACTGTACTAAAACGGCCTCCACAGTCACCAGATCTCAACCCAATAGAGCATATTTGGGATATGATGGAACGTGAGCTTAATGCCCTGAATGTGTATCCCACAAATCTCCATCAACTGCAAGATGCTATCAATATGGGCCAACATTTATAAAGAATGCTTTCAGCACCTTGTTGAATCAATGCCACATAGAATTAAGGCAGTTCTGAAGGCGAAAGGGAGTCAAACACCGTATTAGTATGATGTTCCTAATAATCTTTTAGGAGAGTGTAGATCAAGATCAATTGATCTTCTAAAACTGCTTGTGACTTGCCTCCCCACACTAGACCAGGAAAATCTAGTTGCTGGATGTGTGGCAGGAGGTCGATGAGAAGTCAAAAAAGATTGTCTGTGAAAGGTGTTATGAATAAAATTCAAAGAACAAAAGGAACGTTTCTTCTACAGTTCTGGCTCTTATTAAACAAGCTGTTAGAGACAAAATGTCATCACAGATTTAAGCTGTGGTACCATCAACCTCTCACTAACAGCTAGCATAATATTGCCCCCGTGTAACGCTCTAGTAAGGCCACATCTGGAATATGTAATTCAGTTCTTGGCACCACATTACAGGACATTTATTGCAGTTTTAGAGCAGGTGCAGAGACGGGCAACAAAATTGATACGAGGGATGGAAGGTGTCACTTACCAAGAAAGGTTAGATTAACTGGGTTTATTTAGTCTAGAGAAAAGACGCCTTAAAGGGGATCTTATTAACATGTATAAATACATCAGAGGGCAATATAAAAGCTTGGCGGATGAGCTTTTTGTCCCTAGGCCTTCTCAAATGACTAGAGGACATGATCTGCGCATGGAGGATAAATGTTTTAGCCATTTATTTAGGAAAGAGTTCTTTACAGTAAGAGTGATTAGGATGTGGAATGCATTGCCACAGGAAGTAGTTATGGCAAATTCTATATCTGCATTTAAAGGAAGCTTAGAGGTTTTCCTTGCGATCAAAGACATCCATGGCTACAATTACTAGGTAATGCCCAGTGGTGTTGATCCGGGGATTTTATCTGATTGCCATCTGGAGTCGGGAAGTGTCATGCTTATCGTCTTGGTTGTCTCCGCGGGCACGCCCTAATGCGCGCGAGCGAGCACGCTGGGATTTATAGTCCCTGCATCCTGTCATGGTGCTCACAGCGTTGTGTGATGCGCGCTCAAGGTCACGCACATGCGCAGTGTGCGCATAAGGTTGCGCGCACTTGCGCTCTGCGCTGCGTGCATGCATTAATTTGGGCGCCCAAGCCTATATTTAAACAGCTCTGCCCTTTAGAGCAGTGCAGTTAGTTCTTGCAGCTTGTACCTGGTGAACCTGCTATTTATCTTCTGTTGTATTCCTGGTATTGACCTTTGGCTTGTGACCCCGACTACTCCCGATTGCTGCCCGTCTGGACCCCTGGCTTGTATTATCGATTACATCTGTCTGCAGCCTGCCCTGACCTCCAGCCTGTCTCCGACCTTCCAGATCTCCGCCTGCCCTGACCTTGGCTTGTACTTCGACATCGATACTCTGTTGCCTGGCTCTCCACATCGAGTCATCCCCTGTTCTCCAAACCACTGCGGGATTATCTTAAGCGCAACCTGGTGGGCACTAGGCAGCGAAGTTCCACTCCCTTCTCAAAGGGTTGTGGTCCTGCTTCCCCCTCAAGGGATCGTGGGTGAAGACCCGTGGTCACTTAGATTCTGTGCTTGGGTAGTCCGTATCACAGTGGGGCAGTCAACAGCTCCTATCCCGCAACCTTAACAGTAACTAACAGCCATCATGGACGGCTCCGGAGAGCGAACTCCGTTTGATGCCCTCTGCGATCTGGTGCAACAACTGACTTTGTCCATGCAAATGGTCCAGAGAGAATGCGCTGAGATTCGTGGCCAATTTGCTAATCTACCGGCTCCTGGGACAGCTGCTGATTCTGCCTCAGCTCCAGCTCCAGCTCCTGCTGCAAGTCCGGCTCAGTTACCTGCAAATCCTGAGCCACCTGCTCCTGAACCTAAGTTGCCTCTTCCGGAACGCTTCTCCGGTGACCGAAGCAAGTTTAGACTCTTTAGGAGTGCTTGCTATCTGCACTTCTCCTTGCTACCCCAAACTTACGCTGATGAAGGCATTCGAGTTGGTGCTATCATATCCCTTCTTCAAGGGGAACCGCAGGCCTGGGCCCTTCGACTGATGGAACAGGGTCATGTGTGTTTACAGACTTCCACATCATTTTTTGAAGAAATGGCTGAATTATATGATGATCCCAGTAAAGAAGCCTCAGCTGATGCCGCCTTACGTGCCCTTCGTCAGGGTCGAAGGTCCGTAGAGGAGTATGTCCTTGACTTCCGTCGTTGGTCTGGTGATCTGGACTGGAAGGACTCAGTACTCAAGTCCCAGTTTCGTTTAGGTCTATCAGAATCAGTTAAAGATGAATACTATGGGTGTGGTCCCACTTGAGCGGTGTGATTTTATAAAAATCTCCCATAGCATTGCATTAGCAAGAGCTTTTTCACACCACTAGTGCTTAGAAAAGGCTGCTAGTGGGTTTGAGCCCTTAGGGAACTGAGCTCCATTTAAAAAAACAAAAATGTCAAATGAACCTCCACCTAAGGCAGGGGTCTCAAACTCGCGGTCCGCGGGCCATTTGCGGCCCTCGATACAATATTTTGTGGCCCTCGCCGGCAAAAGCTTCTTTATAGTTCGCTTCAGTGCTCCCAAGTAATCCGCCGCATCCCCGCCACTAAACGAGGGCTGCAGAGCCCCCAAATCGCCCAGGGGGCAATCCGCCAGCATTTCCTGTAAGGGGCAGAGCTTTCAGCTTCAGCTCTGCCCCTCCTGACGTCAATCGCCGCACAGATCGCCGCCTCTCCCCGCCCCTCTCTGTGAAGGAAGAGTGAGAGGGGCGGGCAGAGGCGGCGATGCGCCGCGATTGTGAAATTCCTTATGCGGCCCAGCCTCATCCTGACTTTGCCTCCTGCAGCCCCCCAGGTAAATTGAGTTTGAGACCCCTGACCTAAGGGACGTTTGTAAATGTGTGGGCTTTGGGGGGTAAAGCAGGCATTTACTTACCTATGGGGGACTGCTGTAAATGTGACAGTTTTTCATGATAATGGTATTATTCTAGATACCCTATTTTACAGTAATTGTCCTGTTCCCCTTATTGTGCAGAATAATTCGACAGGTAGTTTACTCGCCCTTCAATCACACTGTGTAAGTTCCGGTAACTTGTTTAACCTCCCTGGCGGTTTATTTATTTTGCTAGGGAGGCTGCAATGTGGTTTTTTTTAATTTAAAAAAAAAATATTTCATGCAGCCAACTGAAAGTTGGCTGCATGAAAGCCCACTGGAGGGCGCTCCGGAAGCGTACTTTCGATCGCTTTCCTCGTCGCCATGGCGACGAGCGGAGTGACGTCATGGACGTCAGTCGAAGTCCTGACGTCAGAGCCGCCCGATCCAGCCCCTAGCGCCGGCCGGAACTGTTTGTTCCGGCTGCGCTGGGCTCGGGCGGCTGGGGGGACCCTCTTTCGCCGCTGCACGCGGCGGATCGCCGCGGAGCGGCGGCGATCGGGCAGCACACGCGGCTGGCAAAGTGCCGGCTGCGTGTGCTGCTTTTTTCAGAATGGAAATCGGCCCAGCAGGGCCTGAGCGGCGACCTCCGGCGGCATACCCCGAGCTCAGCTCGGGATTACCGCCAAGGAGGTTAATGTAAATGATCAAAAGAAGGTAAAACTGTAAATGCAAATAAAAGCATAGTATCAGACCATGCATGCAATGCAAAAGTGTGGATTCATACAATACAGCATCTATCAAACATCATATGCATGAGAATACACTGTACAACATAGAATGCTGCTGCAGATGAGAAAACTATCACATTGTGAACTATGGATCAGAACATGTATAATAGCATGATGAATGGATCTGAGTGCAGAAGAAATACACAGATCTCAGGCATCTCCCAACATACATGAGCTATGGCCTAGCTATAAAGCTCTAACAAATGCACGTATACAATAAATATGCATTCTACATTGCAGATATAGCTAAAAGATGAGGTTTGACATACCAACGATGCTTGGATTGGTGTGGATGAAGGATAGATGGATGTGGATTGCAACAGCACAGTGGGAATCTGGCTGGGCCTTACAACAAACTGCTTCCTGTTCACAGAGCATCTACTTCCTCCCTGTCACATGACTTCTGGATAATACAGCAAGGAACAAATGCTATTTTGAAAGTGTCCACTAGAGGAAGTAGAGTTCAATCATACTGATTAATAGAATCTGGCTGTGGACAGACAGCACACTCCCCGCCTGGTATCTATAAGATACCACACTTTAACAAACCACTGAAAGTTACTCTGCAGGAGATAGGACCAAGGCAAGTTCTGTTACTGGACTAGTGAACAAACCTGAACTTCTCTCTCTAGTGAGTTCTACCCCAGCTGCAATCTTTGTGAGGGGAAGATTTGTAACCCGTCCCATTGGCCACTTAGTCTTCTTAGTTTGGTGGCTTTTGAAAAGGACGTCACCTGGCTGAACTTTAGGCCTGTCTGGTAGCCGCTTCTTTGGCACCTCTACTCTAGCAATCGCTCTCTCAGTAACATGCCATACTTGGTGCGTGCCTGGGTATAAAGAATGTCCTTAGTAATGGTTTCTTCTTGTACAATTTTCACGATGACTGCTCTGGCCTTGAGGAACTCAATAAGGTGCAGTCCTCTGCAGAGGTGCCAAGCTTTGTAGTGTTCAGGACAATCTTGTGCTTCTACCTTGTGTAATTGGGCAATGGGGTGTCGACCTGGGATAATGACTGCGTTTTCCTTGTCGTAAAATGTTGCCCAGAATGATTTTACTTCGAGTGAAATACCTAACGGTGTCTATGTTCAAGTCGATTTCTGTGGTGATGAATTCAGCAATGTCCACAGCAAGGACAGCTGCGCTAAGCTCCAGCCGTGGGATGGTGAGTTCTGGACGTGTGGTTAGCTTTGCCTTTCCTAAGAGGAACCCAATGTGAGCTTCTCCTTGAGCATCGACAACCTTTAAGTAGGCTACTGCTGCTATTGCCTGGACAGAGGCATCTGAGAATACACAAAGTTCCTTATACTGAGCATTAGAGCAGGAAATCGATCCATAAGGTCTGGATACCTCAACATGTCTCAACTGCTGTAGGGATTCTCTCCAATCTTCCCACTGCTGTTTCTTTTCCTCAGATAGAGGTGCATCCCAATCTTGACTATCTGCAGTGAGATAATGAAGAATAAGTTTTCCTCTTATGGTGACTGGTGCGGCTATACCTAGAGGATCATATACACTGTTCACGGTAGAGAGGACTCTGCGACGAGTGAAAGGTCTTTTCTCTTGTGATACTCGGAATGTCAAAACATCTTTTTTGAGGTCCCAGCTAATGCCAAGGCTTCTCTGAATGGGTAATGCATCAGCACTGAAATCAAGATCCCTTAAGTCACTTGCCTGATCTTCTGAAGGGAAGGCCATCATGACCTCTCTGCTGTTTGATGCTAGCTTATGTAGGTGAAGGTTGGAACATGCCAGCATCTCTCTAGTTCTCTTCAAGAGGTTGATAGCTTGTGTTGCAGTCGGAAGAGATTTTAGTCCATCATCAACGTAAAAGTCCCTTTCCACAAATTCTCTTGCATCTGCACCAAACTGTCTTTCTGCTTCGCGTGCTGCGAGTTTGAGGCCAAAAATGGCTACTGCTGGTGAGGGGCTGTTGCCAAAAATATGCACTTTCATCCGCCATTCGATGGCATCTTCTGCTGGGTTATTATTAGGGGTGGGACGACGAATCCGGCGAATCCACGAATCCCTCGAATATTAGGAAATATTCGAGATTCGTGGATTCGAATCCCGACGCCATTTTCCACTACACGAATCCGCCGAATCCCGACGCCGCATCGCCGCGCATCCGCCGCTCGCACTCGTCCTCCTCCGACCTCCTCCGACCCCCCCGCGCCTCCTCCGCTCGCCCCCCCTGCCCGCATCCACTCACCTATCCATAGCGGAGCGCAGAGCGGCAGACCTCTCGCCGACTTCCTGGTTCCCCCTAGTGACCGGCTCTTACAATGACGTCATTAGTAAGAGCCGGTCCGGCCACTAGAGGGAACAGGGAAGTAATGAAGAGGTCTGCCGCTCTGCGCTCCACGGGAAAGGTGAGTAGATTATGCAGGGGTGAGCGGAGGAGGCACGGGGGACGGAGGGGGCCGTGGGGGGGTTGGCGGGGGAGGGGGGTTCTATCTATCTACCTACCACTATCCCTACCTACCTACAGGCCGCTATACCTACCTACCTACAGGCCCCTATACCTACCTAAAGGCCCCTATACCTACCTAAAGGCCCCTATACCTACCTACCTAAAGGCCCCTATACCTACCTACCTACAGGCAACTATACCTACCTACAGGCCCCTATACCTACCTACCTACAGGCCACTATACCTACCTACAGGCCTCAATACCTACCTACCCACCTACCTACAGGCCCCCTATACATACCTACCTACCTACCTAAAGGCACCTATACCTACCTACCTACCTACCGGACACTATACCTACCTACAGGCAACTATACCTACCTACAGGCCACTATACCTACCTACCTACCGGCCACTATCCTTACCTACCTACAGGCTGCTATACCTACCTACCTACAGGCTGCTATACCTACCTACCTACCTACCTACAGGCCACTATACCTACCTACCTACCTACCGGCCACTATCCTTACCTACCTACAGGCTGCTATACCTACCTACCTACAGGCTGCTATACCTACCTACCTACCTACCTACAGGCCACTATACCTACCTACCTACCTATTGGCCACTATCCTTACCTACCTACAGGCTGCTATACCTACCTACCTACCTACAGGCCGCTATACCCACCTACCTAAAGGCCCCCTATACCTACCTAAAGGCCCCCTATACGTACCTACCTACCTACCTAAAGGCCCCTATACCTACCTACCTACCTAAAGGCCCCTATACCTACCTACAGGCCACTATACCTACCTACAGGCCTCAATACCTACCTACAGGCCCCCTATACGTACCTACCTACCTAAAGGCACCTATACCTGCCTACCTACATACTTACCTATACTTAAGGCCCTATACCCTGCTACCTATACTGAAGGTCCCTTTACCTACCTACCTACACTGAAGGCACATGTACCTTACTACCTATACTGAAGGCCCCTATACCTAGCTACCTACCTATACTGAAGGCACATATACCCTGCTACCTATACTGAAGGCACATATACCCTGCTACCTATACTGAAGGCCCCTATACCTAGTTACCTACCAATACTGAAAGCACATGTACTGTGCTATCTATACTGAAGGCCCCTATACCTTGCTACCGATACTGAAGGCCCCTATACCCTGCTACCTATACTGAAGGCCCCTATACCCTGCTACCTATACTGAAGGCCCCTATACCCTGCTACCTATACTGAAGGCCCATATACCCTGCTACCTATACTGAAGGCCCATATACCCTGCTACCTATACTGAAGGCCCATATACCCTGCTACCTATACTGAAGGCCCATATACCCTGCTACCTATACTGAAGGCCCATATACCCTGCTACCTATACTGAAGGCCCATATACCCTGCTACCTATACTGAAGGCCCATATACCCTGCTACCTATACTGAAGGCCCATATACCCTGCTACCTATACTGAAGGCCCATATACCCTGCTACCTATACTGAAGGCCCATATACCCTGCTACCTATACTGAAGGCCCATATACCCTGCTACCTATACTGAAGGCCCATATACCCTGCTACCTATACTGAAGGCCCATAAACCCTGCTACCTATACTGAAGGCCCCTATACCTTGCTACCTATACTGAAAGCTACCAATATTGAAGGCACCCATACCTAGCTAGCTATACTGAAGGCACCTTTACCTCGCTACCTGTGCCTGGGTACCTATACTGCGGGCAACTATACCACGGATCGCACAATTTTTATGTGCAGGATTCGTTAGATTCGGGATTCGAAAGGTTCGAGATATTCGAGAACCTTTTTAGATTCGGATCCGGATTCGGATTCGAAGAAATTGTGGATTCGTCCCATCCCTAGTTATTATCCTTATGCCAGAAGAATCTTAAAAAGTTCCTATCTTCAGGTCTAACCAGGAAACAATGTAACATTTGACCAATGTCAGCCACAAAGGCAATGGCGTCCTTTCGAAAGCGAAGTAATACTCCTAAGAGATTGTTGTTGAGGTCTGGACCCTTTAAAAGGATGTCATTCAGAGATATCCCACCACACTGGGCACTTGAATCAAAGACCACCCTGATTTGCAAGGGTTTCTTCGGGTGGTATACCCCAAACAGAGGCAGATACCAGCATTCCTCTTCTGTATCAAGGGGTGGCGCTACTTCACAATGGCCATTCTGTATCGTTTTATCCATGAAGGCAAAGAAATGTTCTTTCATGTCAGGCTTCTGCTTGAAGGATTTTTGAAGAGACCTGAATCGGTGCAAAACCTATGTTTTGTTATTTGGCAACCGTTGTCTCTGTGCTTTAAAAGGCAGTGGAGCAACCCAACTGTTGTCTTCATCCCTGTAGAAACCGCTCTTCATTATCTCCATGAAAGCAAGCTCACTATGGGAAGGAGCCATTTTCTCATCTTCTTTGGTAATTTCAAAGGCTTTGTGCCCAAGACAGTCTTCCGTACAAGAGGAATTCCATACAGATGAGGTCTGCAGGGTCAAGGGTGTGCTTGTATTGAAGCTTTCCTTCACAGTGAAGTAGTTTGGGCAAGGTGTGAACAGCGATCTCCTGCCATTGTCTAAGGTGTTGGTATAGAGGCTATGCACTGTCTCTGGTCTGTGGACCCCACCTAGGCATACATTGCCCACAATAACCCACCCCAGGTCTAATCTTTGGGCGTAAGGAGAGTCGTGTGGCCCGTTAATGTGGTCCCTGACCTTGTGGATCCTAATAATATCTCTGCCTAGCAACAGGAGAATGGAGGCATTAGAATCGAGCTCAGGTATCTGAGTGGCTAACTGTCTCAGATGTGTATGATGAAGTGCAACCTCTGGAGTTGGGATCTCTGATCGAACATCTGGGATTTCATCACATTCTATCAGCGTGGGTAGTGGAATGGACACCTTTCTGTCAAAGGATTCCAACTGAAAGCCATGTACCATTCTCCCAGTAGTGTTAATCACTCCTGCACATGTTCTGAGGGAATAGGAAAATTGGTGACCTTTTGACCCAAAAAGCTCAAATAACTCTGGTCTTGCCAAAGATCTATTGCTCTGGTCATCTAAGATTGCATAAACTTTGATAGCTCTTTCCCTATGCCCTGTAGGATACACATTGACCAAACATGACCTGCCTTGTGGATTCTCTCTACAAACTTCAGTACACATCTGGTGCTGAGCTACTTTCCTGTCCCTCCCCGCCATGCTCTCCCTCTGTTTTAGCCCTCACAGTCCATGGAGCGGGACCGGGATGCATAGCAGACATATGCTTATTGCTATCACATTCAGTACAACAAATAGTCTTATCACAGTCTTTTGAAAAATGTGAAGTTGATGCACAGCAATGGTATCAAATGTTATTTTGCTTCAGGAAGGCCTTTCTTTGGACTAAAGGCTTTACCCTGAAGCCACGACATTCATGCAAAGGATGGGGCTTGCGATGAATGGGGCAACCTTGGGCAAGGTTCACTGTCTTGGCATGGGAAGGCTCTTTCTGTGATGGTATATTTGGAGAAGTCTCAGTCTTGAGACAGAAGTTCTATGAGTAGCATTCTTGTGATGGTGTTTCTCTAGTCTCTGACAATCAGAGCTCTGAGGGGACAGGATGAACCCTGGGTCATTGTGCATCTTTGCTTGTTGTGTAATAAAACTCACAAAGAAAGAGAATGGTGGAAAAAGCACTCGGTGCAGTTCTTTGTATCTGGAACCCTGAGTCATCCACCTCTCTTGTAGGGAAATTGGCAATTTTTGAACAATGTTACTTATACCTCTAGCTGTATCAAGAATGGCTAAACCTGGAAAGTCACCTTCTTCCTTTGCAGCTTGCATTTCCATTAGCAGGTCTCCTAACTCTCTGAGCCTGATGTGGTCTTTACTGGAGATTTTCCCAAAGCTGTCTACTCTATTCCACAGAGTCCTCTATAATCTCAGGAGCCCCATAGCACTCGTCAAGTCTCTGCCATGCCATCCGCAAACCCTTTCTGGAGTCGTTCACATGTACAGCTTGTATGCGTTTTACCTGCTTGCGTGAGTCAGTGCCTAACCATCTCACCAAAAGATCTATTTCTTCTTTGTAAGAGAGATTAAGATCTGCTATAGCATTTCTGAATGAAGCCCACCAAGCTCTAAAGTTCTCTGGCAAATCGTCAAACTGCACAAGTCCCTTAGAAAGGATTTCTCGTCTTGCCATATATCTTACCAGATCTGATGTGACTTGGTTATGAGCTAGTGAGTCTGTATAGTGATTAGCTGGTGGTATCATTCTCGCATCTGATGAAGGAGTATAAGTCCCTTTTTTCACTGGAGGTCTAGGATAACTGTAGCCGTCAGGTGGATCTGAGCAGTAGCATGGAGTGTCACATCGCTTGCTGTTCATCGCAGGATCTTCCTGGAAGATCTGACCTCTGGAGTTTCTCATTGGAGGGGCATAACATGATGCGTCTGCAGTAAAGGGAGGGTTTTGGCAAGAAGCGTTCTGCTGATGGAAACTTTGCTGAAGTGGAAAGCTTGCATTGCTGTGTGGGTACTCGTTTCCATCTTCTGCGATTGGATCAGATTGATGGAGTATCTGTGAATGTTCTCTCACGTATTCCTCAGCACGCCGTATTGCAGCTTCTTGCTGTAAGTCAGACTGGATGTCTTGTTTGTCGTTAAAGTGGTTGTCAGTTTCTAATGCAGCCTCTAATACTTGTGCTTTTGCAGTTGCTGCAGCTGCTGACTTTTTCAAGCTGAATACTTCTAGTGAAGCTTCTAGACATGCCTTTTCTTGCTTTATCTTTGCTTCTTGTTCTGCAAATGCTATCTGTGCTTTCATGGCCTCTGCTTCGGCTCTGGCTAGTGCTGAAGCTTCAGAAGCACGGGATCGATGTGAGAGTCTGGATGAGAGTGACACTCTGGATCTTGTCTTGTGTGAAACTTCAGACATCTTTGTGTTGCTAGGTGTGGGTCTATGAGACGGTACCTTCAGTCCCTCTGGAGTAGAAGCTGTGGCTGCACAGTGATGCTGTGCAGTGTTGCTGCACCCGGATGAAGTGCTTATTCTGCTTGCCTTGCTCTATCGCATTCAAGGGCCTTCTCCGTGGAAGCCGTTGTTTTACTGTCCTGTTCCCCTTATTGTGAAGAATAATTCGACAGGTAGTTTACTCGCCCTTCAATAATCACACTGTGTAAGTTCCGCTAACTTGTTTAATGTAAATGATCAAAAGAAGGTAAAACTGTAAATGCAAATAAAAGCTTAGTATCAGACCATGCATGCAATGCAAGAGTGTGGATTCATACAATACAGCATCTATCAAACATCAATGCATGAGAATACACTGTACAACATAGAATGCTGCTGCAGATGAGGAAACTATCACATCATGAACTATGGATCAGAACATGCATAACAGCATGCTGAATGGATCTGAGTGCAGTAGAAATGCACAGATCTCAGAGCATGTGACAGGCATCTCCCAACATACATGAGCTATGGCCTAGCTATAAAGCTCTAACAAATGCACGTATACAACAAATATGCATTCTACATTGCAGATATAGCTAAAAGATGAGGTTTGACATACCAACGATGCTTAGATTGGTGTGGATGAAAGATAGATGGATGTGGATTGCAACAGCACAGTGGGAATCTGGATGGGCCTGTACCACAAACTGCTTCCTGTTCACAGAGCATCTACTTCCTTCCTGTCACATGACTTCTGGATAATACAGCAAGGAACAAATGCTATTTTGAAAGTGTCCACTAGAGGAAGTAGAGTTCAATTATACTGATTAATAGAATCTGGCTGTGGACAGACAGCACAGTAATGTTTCTGGTTTTAGCATCAGAAACACTTCCTATAGATTTATATTGCTATATATTGGTGTGCAGCACTGCCCTCCCAGTGATGTCACTGTGTAGCTAGGTGGAATTCTCCTCCCAGAGCAGTCTTGGAGACCAAGTATTTATTTTACTGGCTTTGGAACTCTCAGGAAACAAACATTCCACAGTGATCCACCTGACAGGACTAAAGATGTCGCCGCCTGTGATAAATTTCATAATGTAAATCAGGGGGAGAAAAGAATGATAAATTAATATGGTAAAAAATTAAAACATTTTATTAATTATTTTATTCTCACTACAGGTCCTCTTTAAATCGGAACTTTAGCAAAAAGGGGGTAAAAATAAATCAATACATTGCAAAATGAGAAGTTAAAACATAGAAGAAAGATCAAGAAATGATTGATATTCCCCATAATTTGTTCATGTTGTTTGATCCACAATCAGCCTGCCCATAATCATCTTTACTACTGGCAGACATGAAAAAAGACAGACAGCACCAACTGCTATTATTTATAAACATACCTTAAAGCGGAATGAAACCCAGCATTTCTTCTTTGCTTTAATAGATTATTTACAGCATATTATATACAACCAGCATTTTTTTCTTACTAGAACAGCATTCAAAGGGTTAAACACAGGCCTCCGAAGCTCCCCCTGCAGGGAAAGCTGGACCAATACCAACTAGAGATAATGTTATCTTGTGTTTCATTGTATCAAGTGAGAAATGTAAAGAAACCCTTCTCTGACACTGCAATCTCTACTGAAGACAGTGAGACAATCACAAAGCATTTCTGCTTATGTTAGAAGATGAACCGTTATTTGCAGTTATGAGCAGTTGAGCAGTTATGAATAAAATTCAAAGTCAGCTTTCAGAGCAAAAAAAGTGTACTTTGGGAACGTATAATTTCTACATGAATAATACTTCTGCGCAAAAGCAAATATGATAACCATATGGCATATAAAAAGTAGGAAAACATGTTTTTATTGAATATTATGTCAGGGTTATAAACCGCTTTAATAATGTGATAGGCTAAAATGCTGTTTTTTATAGACATACATATGCACAGAGGGATGATATTGGTTGCTTGGAAGTTGGAAACAGTTATTATTTCCTACAATGCAAAGAGGCTCCCACAGTGTGATGTCAGGACCTAGGTGCTGACATCACACTGTGGGAGGGGTCTCACCACAATATCAGCCATACAGACCCCCTCCCCCCCCCCCCCCCCACCCCTGATGATCTATTCGAGAAAAGGTAAAGATTTCTCATGGGGAATCAGCATGGGTATCAGCTACTGATTGGAATGACGTTCGATTCTTGATTACAGTTTCTCTTTAAAGGGGAACTTCAGCCTAAACAAACATACTGTTATTAAGTTACATTAGTTATGTTAATTAGAATAGATAGGTAATGTAATCTTTTACCCATCCTGTTTTAAAAGAACAAGCAAATGTTTGTGATTCATGGGGGCAGCCATCTTTTTGGTTGAAAGGAGGTGACAAGGAGCAGGAGACACAGTTCCAACTGCCCTGTGTCCTGATAAACCCTCCCGGCTTCAAATGTCAAATGAAAAATGTTTAAAAAAAAAATTGCACCAAAACAGCAGAACGAGAACATCATAATCAAAAATCCAATCATGCTTTGCACAGCATAGGGGAAAACTGCCCGGGCAGTTTTCTTCTGTGCAGCTAAAAATGAGGCTTGTATAAGAGAAACAAAGTTCTGATGCTGTGAAACTGTTAAAGAAACACCAGGCCTTTTCAGTGCTGGTGAGTCGATTTTTAGTCTGGAGGTTCACTTTAAGTATATCACATATTAAAATACATGTCTGCCAACAGCTACAACCAGGGGCGTAACAATAGATCCTGCAATAGATGCAGCCACAGGGGGGCCTAGAAGTCACAGGGGGGCCACATCCTGTGAGACTGACAAGTGAGAGCATGGAAAGAAAAAACTTTCTGCTCTTTGCACAATTGATCTAATGACTTCATCTGCTCAGCCACTGCTAATTAATCATACAAAGTTTTGTAGACAAAGATTTGTAGCCATTCCCTATTCAGTGTGCAGGATTCAAAGTTGTGCAGGGGGGCCCAGTGATTTCTAGTTACGCCCCTGGCTACAACATATGTTGAAAGCAACACACATGACATTTACAAAGATTTATAGTCAGGAAAAAGGAGCCAGCAATCCACCACCTCTGAAATGCCAGTATAAATCAATATGGACAAAATTCAAAGAACAGCCAATCTCAGACTGATTCCGGAAACAAATGTCTTACTAAAAAAAAATATACACATCATAGAAGGACAGCGCTAACAAATGAAAGCCTGCCTTGAATGATTAATTGACCAAGCCAACCAACGTGCATTAATATCTTTATCCCATTTCTGATATTATTTCCTGTTCGATATATGCGACACGTTGTGACTCGCTGTCAGAATTCACCTGCGCTTGTTGCTTTGTGTAATCTATAGACAACCATCAATGTGTTGTTCAATGGGGGAAGGGAAATTGAGGTTTAATTTGTTACAGCACAGTTTCCTTTTCCCTATTTACAAGTATTTAATTAGCCTCTGTAAATATCTCCATGCAGAGCAATGTCATTATTTGCAGGCAGCCGCATTTAGAAAGCAGCATGCTAGCTTAAGTGCCAGAGGGGCTGGGGAGACTGGTGAGTGTGAGCATTCTAGAATACCATCAACAAATGCATGCTGGTAATTAAATGCTAAATACAGTCACAAGCCATTAGTACATGTTTGGAAGCAACTAGTCATCTGTGATGAGAGGGCGGGGTAAGGAACCCTGTGGTCCAGTGATGTTATATTTATAGGCTAGTAATGGGATTGCATACTGTTTTTTATAGTTTATTTTTAGCTTACAAGTTGTATTTTTTTGTGTTTTGTGCTAAAAAAAAATACATACATTATTTAAAAATATATATTTTTGCTAGAATAAAAAATATAACTACTGAGTTGGAATCAGAATAAAAATACAAATATTACAGTGAAACCTTTTAGTTTTCTAGTGATCCACCTGGTAGCGATTTGGACTGTTGGTCTATTGTTGCTACGAACAAGTTTCAAACATTACAAGAGTAAAGTCCCCTGACATGGCGATTGAAAACTGGGACCTAGTTTTCCTTATACAGGTCTCTTGTCTAGTCAGAAGAAGTTAAAGAACAGCCAGGCCTGGTTCTCTCATGAAGCAAGGTGAAACATTTGCATCAGGTGCAGAGATTACAGGGGCAGCATGTTTGTACTGTGTTTACACTAACAGCGTTCAGTCAGAGCAGGAGGAGAAGTGAGAGGAGAACAGGTCATCATTGGGGAAAAGCAGCTTGTTGTGCTGTGTGAGGAGTCTGACAGTGAGTGTGAAGGGGTGAGGTGGGAGAGCAGCAGTGTGTCATTTGATTTGCGCAGCAGAAGGGAGGAGGTGGCACTGCTGTCCTGACTGAGGAGGAATGGAGGCCGACCAACTGGCTGAGGGTGAGCAGTTTGTTTGGCACAGACTCACAACCAGCCAGTGTGCTATTGTGTTGAGCTTCAGCCTGTGCGAACATTAAATGAAGCAGAGTAAATTGTCCGGTTCTGTGTGATCATTCCAAATCAGAGGGGGGGGGGAGGGGGGGGTTTGCATCCTCACAAGTTTGCCTCGGGCAGCAAAAAGTCTGAAACCGGCCCTGAGGTCAGGTGAAGCTATAGGGCTATGGAGGCTGCCATATTTATATCCTTTTAAGCAATACCAGTTGTCTGGCTATCCTGCTGATCCACTGCCTCTAATACTTTTAGCCATAGACCCTGAATAAGCATGCAGAATATCAGGTGTTTCTTACATTATTGTCAGATCTGACAAGGTTAGCTGCATGCATGTTCCAGGTGTGATTCAGACACTACTGCAGCCAAATAGATCAGCAGGGCTGCCAGGCAACTGGTATAGTTTAAAAGGAAATAAATATGGCAGCCTCCATACTCACTGCAGTTGTTCTTTAACTTTTAAAAAAGACCTCGAATACAAAAACACGTGGCACTAGAAGAGCAACTATTAAAGTAAACAAAAAAGTGAGATGGAAGAGTCTGGTCTCTGGATCTTCCAGAGCCTTCTCCGATCCTCCACAACCCCACCCCTGCCTTCACTGCTGCCCAAGACCATTGTCTTGGTCATACCCATGTTCCCATCTGTGTACGAATACAGAGCCCACCTGCGCAGTAGCATGTTGCTACTCCTACATGAAGAAACAGCTATGCAAAAGCGACTTCATGCTACTGCGCAGGCACACAGTACCTGTCCTTGTGCAGTACGGTTGTGCTTGTACACAAATGTATGCAAGGCTACGAAAGCATAGTTGAGAAGCTCATCTAATATGCTTAGAGGGACCCTGCGCTGAAACGGTGGGCCACAGGACGATCACGGAAGCCTCTGGAATCTCCAGGGGCTTGCCTCTACTAAGGTAAGTATCGTTTATCTTTCAGGTTGCTTCAGGTAGGCTTTAAAGAGAGTCTACGGCAGAACGAGATATTTATCCCCTTGAAATAACGGGGTAAAATTCCACAAAGTTTGAAGTCGCAGATTTTGCTGCCTGGTAGAGGTAGAGCTGTGCACAGTAGCTCTGCCTCTTATCCAGTCAATCTCCGCCTCCCCCCACCCCTCTCAGTGAAAGAAGACTGAGAGGGGCGGAGAGAGGCGAAGATTGACCGGATAAGGGGCAGAGCTACTGCGCACAGCTCTGCCCAGGCCTGGATTTACCTCAGAGGAGCCTATAGGCACAGATGTTCTTGCACCTTAGATTTCGCCCGCCATGAACCTACAAACCCCTGCTGAACCGCACCACAAGTGTGCTGGATGTCACTTCTCCCTTACTTCCCTTGCCCATCACAGGTAACTACAGGTGCCCCTTAGAATTAGGTAGCCAGGAGTACCCTCAGCATTAGGTAGCTAGAGGTGCCCCTGACTGAGTAGAGATCCCGTAAGTAGAATGCAGAGACCTCTTATTTACACTCTCATTGGGACTCTGCATAGGGAAGGAGGGAGGGAGGCACTGCTGGAGGGGAGTGAGCTGCCTTTTCATCATCAGGCGCCTGTAGGGACGTGCCTACAGTGCCTTATGGTAAATCCGACCCTTGCTCTGCCTCTACCGGCAGCAAAATCTGCGACTTCAAAATTCATGGAATTTTTGCCTCCTTATTTCAATGGGATAAATATCTCGTTCTGCCGCAGGGATGCAGCGAATCAGCTTGTATCCTAATGCTGAAGATGACTGATTAATAAAAAGAGGGGAAAAAAAACACTTCAGACTCTCTTTAACCACTTGCCGACCGCACGCTTATACCGTGCGTCGGCAAAGTGGCAGCTGCAGGACCAGCGACGCAGTATTGTGTCGCCAGCTGCAGCCTAATTAATCAGGAAGCAGCCGCTCGTACGAGCGGCTGCTTCCTGTCAATTCACGGCGGGGGGCTCCATGAATAGCCTGCGGGCCGCCAATGGCGGCTCGCAGGCGAAATGTAAACACAAGCGGAAATAATCCGCTTTGTTTACATTTGTACGGCGCTGCTGCGCAGCAGCGCCGTAAGGCAGATCGGCGATCCCCGGCCAATCAGCGGCCGGGGATCGCCGCCATGTGACAGGGGACGTCCTGTCACTGGCTGCACAGGACGGATAGCGTCCTGTGCAGCCCAGATCTCCCGGGGGTGGCAGGTAGGAGAGGGAGGGGGAGGATTTCGCCGCGGAGGGGGGCTTTGAGGTGCCCCCCCCGCAAAATGCCAGCCAGGAGGAGCGATCAGACCCCCCCTGCACATCATCCCCCTAGTGGGGAAAAAAGGGGGGCGATCTGATCGCTCTGAGTGCCCTTTGATCTGTGCTGGGGGCTGCAGAGCCCACCCAGCACAGATCACCTAAAACAGCGCTGGTCCTTAAGGGGGGGTAAAGGGTGGGTCCTTAAGAGGTTAAAGGGGCACTGTGGTGAAAAATTGTAAAATTTGAAATATGTGCAAACATAGAAAAATAAGAAGTAAGTTTTTTTTCCAGAGTAAAATGAGCCATAAATGACTTTTCTCCTATGTTGCTGTCACTTACAGTAGGTAGTAGAAATCTGACAGAAGTGACAGGTTTTGGACTAGTCCATCTCTTCATAGGGGATTCTCAGCAAGGCTGTTATTCTTTATAAAGATATTCCCTAAAAAGGATTTACACAATGATGCTGGCCTCGCTTGCTACACAGTTTTTTGGCAGTTGGACAGAGCAACTGCCATTCACTAAGTGCTTTTGAAAATAAGTAAATCCCCGAGAATCCCCTATGAAGAGATGGACTAGTCCAAAACCTGTCGCTTCTATCGGATTTCTACTGCCTACTGTAAGTGACAGCAACATAGGAGAAAAGTAATTTATGGTTCATTTTACTCTGGAAAAAAACATACTTCTTATTTGTCTATGTTTGCACATATTTTACATTTTACAGTTTTCACCATAGTGCCCCTTTAAATGAGGGTTCTAGGTTACATGGCAGACAGTTTATCATGTGACTGAAGGAAGGGGTTGAGAGCACTCCTCTATGGCAGATATGCATTGACTATTGACTAAGACATGAAGAGCAGAAACTAATCTACTATGTACCACAGGTCTACTTCAGTCCAGGGATAATTCCTAGCTTTGCTGGAACAAGTGCAATATAATGGAGACCTGCCTTTATTAATTTCAAAAATGATGGGGAATGCGAGAACCAGGCTTAAATAATAAAATGATTTTTGTGCGATAAATACGAATTATGCAGCATAATGCCCGTCTGTTATTTCTGATGCCTGACAGGATAATAACCATGTTTATCGACTGGTTCAATATCCCTCTTGGCAGGACTGTAATTAACCTTCCAGCTCTCACAATAAAGAATAGAGTAAGTCCATTTCTGCACAATCAAATCAATTTGACGTTCATTGCGAAATACTATAAACAAGCTAGCTATTGTCAGCACTGCAGTTAGGCTCCCTTGGGCAAATAATTCCAATCAGTTAACATGTAAATTCAATACAATTAGTAAGGGGCCGGTGTTTTGTAAGTTTTTTGGAAAATGTAAAAAAAACGTATTCCCAAGGGATCATGTGACAAATGATTCCACCAAGGTTGTCCACAATATGGGTGCTAGAAAGGGAACCTCCATTCTGTCATGTAGCCCTAGCGTATTAAAAAAAAAAAAAACCTGCTGTAACAATAAACATAAGTTAAAATGTAACATAAAAAATCTTGGCATATAAGAATAGTTCCTTCCAGAGGATTATTTCAAAAGTCGAATATACACAGATACATGATACATTTGTATGAGGCATTGTAGGGCCGATACTGTACATGCATCACTAGCCTGCAGGCTAGCGATTTGTTCTGTTGCTATGCAGGTAGGTGGAGGGCTGGCTGAGCGGCATGGAAGGGAGGTCATGCAGCCAGCAGGGTGAGTAGGGAAGACAATGCTCTTGCCCGATGTTTAGGTGAATCAATCCGCAAGATTGATTACTAGCCCAGGTGTCGGCGAGCATCGGGGGTCACTGTACACAAGCTGGAGTCTTGGCAAAGGTGGTCGTTATCGGTCACCTAGCATGTGTATAAGGCTTTTGCTCTGTGCCAATGCCAAGCTACCGGGTGCCAAATTTATGGGTGCATATTATGTCGGCGCCGCTCAGTACGGCGCGGGGAGAGCCGAATGATGGCTTTCCCCACTGTCGCTAAACTCCAAGGCGGCATTAAGTACTATTCCCCCTCAGAGTTGTCACAACTCGGAGGGAGATGTAATTCAGGGTCTGGCAGCCGCCAGAGTCCCGAATTACCGCTACGCGGGGTGCGAATCATAGCATTGCTGCTATGACGCCGCCCAGTTTCGGCGCCCGGCTCTCAGAGCCACGCGCCGAAATGAACTGATCCGCAAATTTATATGTAACCTTTGTGTGGCTCCCCCTTACATCACCATTGTATAATTAGGAATGCTTGCCCAATCTCAGTTACAAGCAGTACAGATGAAAAGATATAGAAATTCAGAGGAGCAGGTCATGCATAGTCAATAACCTCCGATGTTTATGGACTGTTTAAAAAGTATGGGTTTTTTTTGAAGGCATAAATACCAGAAGCATTTGCTAGGCACCCAAGAGGTTTGACAGAATTGATTCCGTTTCTCTGTACCTCATTTGCAGCGCCCCAGTGTTCGAAACCGTAAATAAAGAAAAGCTCTACAAACTCCAATCTGCAGTGCTATACGTTGGCTGTTCTGCTGCAGCGGGCGTGTTGAAAGGTGTGAATTAAAGCTTATGCATAGTTGCTGGTAATTATTGTCAAGTTTCTTGGCTACATCCCTGGGGCATTTCATTACCTCCCGAAAGGTTGCAAATTGAAGGTTTAACTTAATCACAGAAGCACCCAGAATGCTGAACGCTGGTTATGGGGATATGAATCATCCTATTGAAAAAACATTTCAGCATTTTAATTGACAGAAAGCAAGCGGAATTTGTGCATTGAATACAAATCATTTCCAACCAGAAAGTCTTTGCATCTTCTGTGCAGCGCTGAATCATGTTCTTTCTGTAATGTTTTCTGATGCAGATAAATTGAGAGATAATTGAAAGTATAGTGTAGTGTAACCGCGAGGTGGATGCATTCCGTCTATTCTGCCTCCGCCTTGAGCAAAATACCAGACTGTTCTGGGTCCGTTCCATCGGCCCGTTCACATCACCGCTCACCTGTCTCGCTGCCGCCGCTTGGCCCTTTCAGCAGCCTGGAAGCCGGCAGAAGCAAGGCTCTCCATAAGCTGCAAAAAAATTATTGAATGGGGAGCGCTAGAAGATAATGTATATAATCCGTAACCCAAGTACGGGGAGCTACCTCCTATTACAACCAGGTTCCTACAAAAAATACTATAGGAGGAGTCCGCATACAGATATCAGAAAAGTTTATTGAACCTCACAAACAACCACACAGATTAAACCCTTTCCCCCCCTTAAAAACGATTACACGGCCGTGTAATTCTGCCTGGTCAGCTGACTTCACACGCATCCACACACAAACCGCACATCGCTAGCTAGCTTGAGTCAAGATCAAATTGCTGAATTCATTATAGATGGAATGTTGGTGAGACCACCACTGCAAACATTCCACTAGACTTCACAATATAATGACTATAGATGCAAGGAGTGCATACAACACAGTCTGTCTTCCCAGTATGTATTCACATTATTACTTCAGTGTATAAGTGTACAAGTACTTATTTACTGTCCATTCGGGTGTATGGCTATGTCATCCAAGACAGAGTCATTTGAAGCATAATGCAGAATACCCACTGCCTCAACTGTGAAACTCATGTGCCAACCAAGCGCTTTGGCATGGATAACACTATAAGTGACAGGTGCCTTCATTGCAGCAAAGCATGTACTAATCAGTGGCGGACATACGGCCGTGCAGGCCGTGCCGCCGCACGAGGGCCCCTGAAGTTCCGTTTTCTTCAGGGGCCCATTAAGTATTTTTTTTTAATATATATATATTTTATTATTTTTCCCCCGGGGGGCCCCAACTCCTATCCTCCCTCACCTCGGGGGCCCCCCTCCCGGTATGCACGGCGGCAGAGCGGCAAAGAGCGGCGCTAGAGGGCTCCGCCGCTTGGTCTCCAATATGTCTCCAACTTGGAGACATATTGGAGACCAAGCGGCGGAGCCCTCTAGCGTCTGCCTGGAGAGCCGAAGACTTCCTGTATTTGCCGCTCGCTCTCCCGCCGCGCATATCGGGAGGGGGGCCCTCCGAGGTGAGGAAGGAAGGGAGGGAGGGAGGATGGGAGTCGGGCCCCCCACCCGGATAGCTACTAAAAGGGCTACCTGCCTACCCACCCGGCTACCTAACCGCCTACCCACCCGGCTACCTACCCACCCACCAGGCTTCCTACCTACCTACCCACCCGACTATCTAACCACCCACCAGGCTTCCTACCTACCTACCCACCCACCCGGCTACCTACCCACCCACCAGGCTTCCTACCTACTCACCCGGCTACCTACCCACCCACCAGGCTTCCTACCTACCCACCCGGCTACCTACCCACCCACCAGGCTTCCTACCTAACCACCCACCCGACTACCTAACCACCCACCCGGCTACCTACCCACCCACCAGGCTACCTACCCACCCGGCTACCTAACCACCTACCCACCCGGCTACCTACCCACCCACCAGGCTACCTACCCACCCGGCTACCTACCTACCTACCCACCCGGCTACCTACCTACCTACCCACTCGGCTACCTAACCACCTACCCACCCGACTACCTAACCACCCACCAGGCTTCCTACCTACCTACCCACCCGGCTACCTAACCACCTACCCACCCGGCTACCTACCCACCCACCAGGCTTCCTACCTACCTACCCACCCGACTACCTAACCACCCACCAGGCTTCCTACCTACCTACCCACCCGGCTACCTACCCACCCACCAGGCTTCCTACCTACCCACCCGGCTTCCTACCCACCCACCAGGCTTCCTACCTACCTACCCACCCGGCTACCTACCTAACCACCCACCCGGCTACCTACCTACCCACCCGGCTACCTACCTAACCACCCACCCAGCTACCTACCGGGCTAGTTACCAACCCACCCACCCGGCTACCTACCTACCCACCCACCCACCCGGCTACCTACCTAACCACCCACCTGGCTACCTACCGAGCTAGTTACCAACCCACCCACCAGGCTACCCACCCACTAGGCTACCTACCTACCCACCTACCCACCAGGCTACCTACCTACCCACCCACCAGGCTACCTACCTACCGGGCTAGTTACCAACCCACCCACCAGGCTACCTACCCACCCACCCACCAGGCTACCAACCCACTCACCCACCCACTCACCCACCCACCAGGCTACCTATCCACCCAACCACCCATGGGAGCTGCGCGCCGGATGGAGGCTGGGACAGGAGGTCTGCTGCTGCAGGTGAGTAAATGTTTTTGTTTTTTTATTTATATTAGCAGGTGTATGTTCTGGGCAGGTCTGCCACATGATTGCATGTATTTTCTGCGCAAATCTGCCGACATGATTGCATGTATTTTCTGGGCATATCTGCCGACATGATTGCACGTATTTTCTGGGCATATCTGCCGACTTGATTGCACGTATTTTCTGGGCATATCTGCCGACTTGATTGCACGTATTTTCTGGGCATATCTGCCGAAATGATTGCACGTATTTTTTGGGCATATCTGCCGAAATGATTGCACGTATTTTCTGGGCATATCTGCCGACATGATTGCACGTATTTTCTGGGCATATCTGCCGACTTGATTGCACGTATTTTCCGGGCATATCTGCCGACTTGATTGCACGTATTTTCTGGGCATATCTGCCGACATGATGTGTATTTTCTTGAGAAAACCTGCACAATTATGTGAATTTTCTGGGGAAAGGGTCACCAAAACTTGGGCCCACTGTCTTTGCGTTGCACTTTTCAAGGGAACCTGAGGTGAGAATAATCTTGAGGCTACCATATTTCTCTCCTTTTAAGCAATACCAGTTGCCTGGCTGCCGTGCTGGTCCTCTGCCTCTTATTCTTTCAACCATAGACCCTGAACAAGCATGCAGCAGGTCAGGGGTTTCTGACAATATTGTCAGAACTGAGAAGATTAGCTGCACGCTTGTTGCTGGTGTAATTCAGTTTATTACTGCAGCCAAATAGTTCAGCAGGGCCGCCAGGCAACTAGTATTGTTTAAAAGGAAATAAACCCTCACCCCGGGTTCGCTTTAAGTTACAGTTAGCTCCGCCCTCATCCGGTCATTGCCACGCCCATTTTTTGCCTCGGCGCTATGCGCCGCAGGTTCTATCCACACCTATTTTTTGCCGCGGCACGCTTCCCGCACCGCAGGTTGTAGCCACGCCCATATTTTGCCGCGACGCGCTGCGCGCGCCGCAGGTCGTAGGGGGCCCACAATTACAATTTTGCACAGGGGCCCACTGCTGGCTGTGTCTGCCACTGGTACTAATGCATCACATACGTGTAGCAGCAAAGGACACACATCGCCCGAGCAGGCTCTCACCACCGCTGGGCTCGGCTCCTCAAGGAACTCTCCTGTTCGCCTCCTGTGTCCAGATTGCAGTGGTCCACACTTGTAATCTCCGGATAGTGTAACTTGTGCCGATGAATGCCTTGAGCAAATAGTACGCTGGGGCGGATGTCCAGACCAGCGTGGAAGCAACAATGTAAGAGCATCAGCTGACCGGCTGGGCCATATCATGTGACGTAAGTTGAAGAGAAATCGAGAGCCCAATATGGTGTAGTATGTCAAAATTGATTGGATAAATGAAACAGTGAGATGGTAATACTCACAAACACGGGTTACCACCTAGGTAACCACTCATTAGGCAGGTGAGGAGATTAGACCTGTCCTCACTCAGGATTAAGAAGTCGCTCTCTGTAGATAGGAAGAAAAGGGGTAGATCACCCCTCCACCTGGGGTGGACTCAAATATATTGGTAGGTGAACAGAGGCGCCAGAAGGATAAAAGTACATAAAATTTTAAAAAAATTGCTGGGAGGAAGTGGTGGACTCGCCTCCGTTAAAGCAGACACCAAGGAATGTAAATATATAGATATACACATTTATTGAAAATACCCTAAAGATGCAACGCGTTTCGCTGGCACAGCCCACTTCTTCAGGCAATAAGCAGGGGATAAACAACAGCAATTCAGTTATAGCAAGCAGAGCACCTCTGTCAAAGTTTCCCTTTCTAGCACCCAGGTGCTCTGCTTGCTATAACTGAATTGCTGTTGTTTATCCCCTGCTTATTGCCTGAAGAAGTGGGCTGTGCCCGCGAAACGCGTTGCATCTTTGGGGTATTTTCAATAAATGTGTATATCTATATATTTACATTCCTTGGTGTCTGCTTTAACGGAGGCGAGTCCACCACTTCCTCCCAGCAATTTTTTAAAAATTTTATGTACTTTTATCCTTCTGGCGCTTCTGTTCACCTACCAATATATCATGTGACGTGTTTCGCCCGGCCCCCTCCAGGATTTCTCAAACGGGGCTGCAACAGGCCAAGTCTCCATAGCAACAGGGAAAATTCTCATTGGTCCAACATAAACAATGAGAATTCTCCCAGTTGCTGATGATTCCCATTGATCTGCTGCAGCTCAATGGAGAATTCCCAACCACCGGGCTGTTTAGAAGGAACCCAGCGGCGGTGATGGGTGACCGGACACACGAGTATTACATCATGTTGGTGGCGTAGATGTGAGGAAAATGGGCAATGCGGATGTGACTAACCTAGTGAGAACAGACAGTGTCCGTTCTCATAGGCTTTTTAGAGATGGCCCGAATCCTCTGATTTTCGGTTCGCGAACCGCAAACGTGAACTTCTGCCAAAGTTGAGTTTGCGCGAACTTTCGCGAACCGCAATAGACTTCAATGGGGAGGCGAATTTTGAAAACTAGAAACATTTATGCTGGCCAGAAAAGTGATGGAAAAGATGTTTCAAGGGGTCTAACATCTGGATTTTTGCATGGATGAGTGGGATAGACACCAAAAGTCCCAGGGAAAAATCTGGATTTCACAGCAAAAGGAACTAAGAACCCCCTCCCTTATAATATGATGACTAGCAACAAGCAATTACTTAGAAAGAGCTCAAGACACCAAGATCCATGAAAAATCTTTATTTATACCAGCTAAAAAATAAAAACAATTAAAAACAGACAGCCAGACCTGGTACACAAGTCCCTAAATAACAACGGTAATAATTGAGTCGAGTGTAGTAACAATAATGAATCAATGGTTCTCCTGGGTATCCCTGTGATTCAATATGTAGCAGTGTCCCAATTTTGTAAACAATAATATGAAACTAGAGACTTCTGCTTCACAGAACAATATCCCAGGAGGAGTATACGACAAAATATAAATATATGAATATCTCAAACAACTCCGTGCTAATAATAAAGTGCCAGTGCTATGTAAAAAATTGAACCAGTACTCTATTGTACAAATCTTCACCGTGGTTAAAGTGCAAAATACATGAATAAAACTTTCAATCAATATACATAAAGTAAAAAAAAAAAAAAATTTAATGAAGGCCCATAGGGCACACCAAAAACATATGTATTCAAAAAAAGCAAAAAATGTGCAAATTCATAAATACAAAAATACCCAGCAGTGAACAAATATAATGACATGAAGAAAAAAGAGCAGCTAGTGAAAAGTAATGGCGGCAGACAGCAAGTCTATAAACCGCCCAAGGTGCAATAAGTTAGCAGAGAAGGTGAAGAGATACAAGACTCACCTAATGTAAAAAGTAAACGGACCAGGAATGGCTGCACAGCGCTACCCACGCTGTCCCACTAGTTCCGCCGAAGCTGCCAAGGGATAATTTGAAAAGGAAGCTGGCGCGGTTTAAAGAGAATCTGTACTCTAATATTCTTACACTAAAAAGCATACCATTCTATTCCTTATTTTCTCCTGTGCCCCTCTGTGCTGTTTCTGCCACTGCAATCCTGGCTTGTAATTAACAGTTTTAGGCAGTATTTACAAACAAACTAACCAGCTTGTGATAGGCTCACATAAACAGAGTGTGTGAGTCATGCAGAGTGTGCAGGGGGCCTGCAGAGGGTGTGTATCGCTTCTATCCAATCACAAGCAGCCCTGCACATTCCACACATTCAAGCCTTAAGGCACAAACACACGTCTGATTTTCACGAACGACGTGTCGTTTGAACGTCTTGTCGTTCAGTCGTTCGCCTGCTAAATCGGGCGTGTGTACAGACTGTCGTTCGCGTGATAAGACTGAGTTTGAGCGATCCGCCTGATGAAGCGGGACTGTTGACCGCGAAACGCGTTGCGATTTTATGGAGCTGTGAATAAATTGTAAATTTTTACTCTGCCTTTGAGTATATGTCCACTACCAGAGGGAGGTAAGTCCACCTCGACTTCCTTCTTTTTATTATTTTTAGAACATTGTTTTACTCTGCTTGGCGCCTCTGTTCGTACATATTACAGCACGATTAAGTCCACCCCTGGTGGAGGGGTTCTTTCCCCATTTTCCTATCTACAGAGAGCGACTTTTATACCTGAGTGGGGTCAGGTACTAATACTCCCCACCTGCCTGTCAAGTGGTTACCTGATGGTAACCCACCTTTGTGAGTATAAGAACCTTTGACATTACATTATATATTGAGCTTACCAGACAATATTGCACTATTGGGCTCTTGGTGTCCTCTGTTTTGTTTTTATAAGTATCTGGAGTAACATAAATATTTTATATAGATAATACATTGTTATTCCACACTGAGAATATCTCTCTATACATTTAAATTCCTAAATAAGGGTACAAAGTATTCCAGAGGATAGCCCTCATAATAAATGAAGTCCAAATTTAAGGATAATCAAATAGAAATAAAACAACATAAGATCTTCCATATCCATATAGTAAAGTCCTTTCAATCCAGACAATCCATATAGGAGGGTCTTTCCATCCCAGATAACCATAATGATCCAAATCCCACACTTTGATCACAAAGGCATAGTCGAATTGATCCTAGATTCAAACAATAAAAACAAAATATATGAATAAAGATGTTATCTAATAAAAATAAGGGACAAAGATCCCCTATACTAGGAACACAATTCTTAGAAAAAGAGAGAGGAGTGGAGAAGCAAGACCAGTCCTCTTACCTCGGACCGTGGAATAATAGACAAAGACCTCAATCTACTCACAAAATGAGGGTCAGGTAATCTAAAGTGTCAATTATCAAAAAGCCCTATTCAAAAAGAAAATGCTTACAAACCAAAGAGTGCACACTCAAAATACATAACAGTCCGACCTCCTCACCTTAAAGAGTAACTGTCAGGCTGCAGAAACTAATGTAAACCTCTATTCTCCTGTGTTAAACAGTTTAGAAGGAAGCCATAAAGCAATTAGTGAAGATAAAAATCTCAGTTACCTTTGATGTGTGCTTATCAGCAAGTCTGTTATAGACCCATAAGGACGCAAGCCGCATACTAAACTGCAAAGCATTCTGGGGCCCTCCCCTCGGCTGCTAATGAGACGGTACAGGAGCTTCCAATCAGTCCAGCTCGTAGCACTGATAAATATCCGGGCAGAGTACACTGCAGGAGTCAGCTATTGTTCCTAGCCACATGGCTCATTAATATTCACTGCACACTGTGTTGTTCAAGTAGGAGCTTATCTGTGATCAGGAAGCAGGCAGGACATGACGACACATTTGACAGAAAAACATGGAGCCTGCCATGAGCTGTCAGGAGCATCTATCTCTGCATATACTATATACAAATTCTGTGAAATCCAAACGTGGACAGTGAAATGCATATGTAATGTAAGTACAGCCAATCTTTAGCTACTGATATATGTGTTTATTTTCTCTGAGACCTTATACCTAACAGCTCCTCTTTAAGGTCGTAGAGCATAGAACACTTTAGAAGGGCAGATCTAAAAAAGCATGAATCCCCACATAGAGAAAGCTCCACAAAAGTGAAAGACATATAATTTATTGTGGTAAATAACAGCCCAAATTAAAATCCTCATTCAGTCGAACTGGGACCCGCGTACCTAGCTTATGCATCCAGCGTAGCTCCCATTGTAACATTTTAGTAATATGGTTTCCTCCTCTAATGTTAGGTTGTAATCTCTGTAATCCATAGACCTTTTATCTTTCTACCTTACTTAAGGAACATGTCAGAGAGTGTGCTGCCACAGTAGTTAGAACTTTATTATCTTGATAATCCCTAAATGCCAATTTGAGGTTAGAACGGTGTTGTTGAATTCTAAACTTAAGAGGATTTTTAGTTTGACCAACATATCTCTTGGAGCAACCACATTCAAGAAGATAAATCACCCATGGCATCTGGCAATTGATAAAATCACGAAGCTGGCCAGAAAAGTGATGGAAAACATGTTTCAAGGGGTCTAACACCTGGACCCCCAGGTGGCGGAGTGGGATACATGCCAAAAGTCCCAGGGAAAAATCTGGATTTGACACAAAGCAGCGTTTTAAGGGCAGAAATCACATTGAATGCTAAATTGCAGGCCTAAAGTGCTTTAAAACATCTTGCATGGGTATACATCAACCAGGGAGTGTAATTAGAGCACTACTTCACACTGACACACCAAACTCACTGTGTAACGCACTACAAATAGCGGTTTGTGTTGTGACGGCCGTGCTGGACTGGTGCGCACCATGGCGAGATTGCTCTGACTGCCTTATCAACTTTCGATGGTTCTTTCTCTACCATTGTTAAAGCTTACATCTATTTTTTTTTATTACATTTTCTACTTGCTGTTCAGTACCTTCAACAAGAACCTATTATGGAGGACAAGTCTGCCATTGTGACCATGGGTATTAGCCAGGGAATCAGGGTTCGATTCCGGTCCAGAGTGGGAGCCTGAGAACCGGTTACCACCACCACACATTCAAGTAAGGACCCATTTGCTGTATAAGTAATGTACCTGCCCTGACCATGCTTTGCAGACCAGGCATCTGTGATCAGATGGACCCTTGACACAGCGCAAGACGAACCAAATCGAAAGCATTTACCAATAATGTGTTATGGAGGGCAAGTCTGCCATTCATTCAACAGTGTGAAACTTTCGATTGTACTTTCTCAGTATCATGGTGACCACGGGTAATGGCCGGGGAATCCTGGTTCGATTACGGTCCGGAGTGGGAGCCTAAGAAACGGCTACCATCACCACACATCCAAGGAAGGCAGCAGGCATGCTGTGGGCAAAGGAGCAGGAATGGCTACCACACATCCAAGGAAGGCTGCAGACATGGCATGCACGTCCTGAGGTAGTGACCAAAAATAACAATACAGGAGGACTTTCGAGGCCCTGCTGTATATGAGATGAATCAACTTTAAATCCTTTAACGAGAATCTGTTATGGAGGGCAAGTCTGCCATCCATTCAAGTGAAAGGTATGCACTGACTGCCAGGTATGATACAATATGCAGTCAAAGATGCAGTTAAAGGTATGCAGTGACTGCAAACAGCTGTTTGTGAAGTGACAGCCGTGCTAGACTGGTGCGCACCATGACGAGCGTGCATGTGATGGCGGCTTTCCAGCCCATATGGTCGCCGGGCTGAGGTAGCTGAATGACAGAACAGTGACTGTCCAGCTGATCAAATTTGGTCTGTCCACAATTAAGCAACGACCTTAGTATCGTGGGTGTGCCCACTCATATAGCCGGCGGTCATTGCTTCATTGTGGTATGCAAGCCCCTTCACCCTGGAAAGGTAATGATCACAGAGGGGAATTGGCACATGTACATGCCTTTTGTTTTGTTGTTGCAGCTGCAGTGCAGCTAGAAAAATTAGGCAGGCATGTACACGCACCAGAAAAATATTATAGTGGCCGCTGTCAGCAGCAGCCTTAAAAATTCAGGAATCCACCTGGAGTCCTGGACCCTATTGGTGGTAGCGGAGAAGGCAGTCAAGCGGCCTGCAGACACAGATGCTGGGTGGGGAGCGACTTAGTCTTGGGGCAGGCAATGGCACGGTGTGCAGGCAGAGATGCTGTGTGTGGGGACTGACTTAGTTTTCGGGCAGGCCTGACCGTGCTTTGCAGACCATGTGGTGAGATGGACCCTTGACCCAACGCTGTGTGCCAGAGATGACACCGCTTGCCTTTCAACATCACGGTACAGTTTAGGTATCGCCTTATTTGAGAAATAATTGCGGCCTGGTATCTTCCACTGCGGTGTGGCTTTGCTTTTGTGTGCTGCTTTTACTCAGGTGGTCATTCCATAACAGTTTGTGCTTTGTCATCATGTGCCTTCGTAAGGAAGTTGTCCCTACGCGGGTCTTGGTTTTTCCACAGGACAATTTTTGGTGGCAGAGAGTACAGATGGCATTGCTCTGATCAGAGGCAGACACACAAAAAAATTTCCACACCGCTGAACCCTGGGGTGATGGCACTTTGGTGGTGGTGGCCGACTAAGTGTTAAGTGGGGTGCCAGAATCAGAGAAGGAGGAGGAAGATATGTCACACTTCCGTGAAGAAGCTGAGAAAGATGAGGTGTTCTGTGTTAAATAGTCAACTACGTCCTGACAATATTGGGGGGTTGGTGGCACGTTCCATCTTCTGAACACTGTACTTTGGTTAAGGGCTGCACACGCACGCACGCACGCACGCACGCACGCACGCACGCACGCACGCACGCACGCACGCACGCACGCACGCACGCACGCACGCACGCACGCACGCACGCACGCACGCACGCACGCACGCACACACACACACACACACACACACACACACACACACACACACACACACACACACACACACACACACACACACACACACACACACACACACACACCAGAGGCGTAGCTAGGGTTTTCAGCGGCCGGGGACAAAGAAAGTTTTTGCGCCCTACCCCGGACAGTCCTGCGACACACAAAAAAATGGGCATTACCATGCATCATAATGTGAGCATGGCTTGGGTGGAGCTATAACTATGGCAGAGATTAGATTGTGAGCTTCTCTGAGGACAGCCAGTGACATGACTATGTACACTGTAAAGTGCTTCAGGAGATGTCAGTGCCATATAAATCCTACCTAATAAAAGCTGACTGTCGCTGCATCCAGCAGTTTTGTCCGTGTCCCAGGATTTTTGTTACTGCGCATGTGCGCAGTAACTGACAGCTGGGACCAGGGAGCTGGACGGGCGAGCGAGGTGGGCGGGTGCGCGCCTACACCGGGCGCGCACGCTGCGTGTGGCGGTCGCATGTGCAGCGTGTGCGCGCATGCGCACTGGCGGCGGCTGTAGACCTAGAGCCCGTTTTTAAACGGGCTGGGTCTACTAGTACATAATAATAATAATAATATGGTAGGACCAGTGTTCTCCCCAGGCTCTTTTAGCCTGGTGCTCCACCCAGCTAGTTTTGATGAGCACCCGGCTGTCATCGGTTCAACTCCACTTCTGCTGTAAGCAGAAATGTGCAGAGAAGCACCGACCCTGCATTCTTTCATGTCGGCTCACCCGCCTACTTTTTCATGCCACCCGGCAGGAAAAAATTTCTGAGGAGAACACTGAGGACATTACACTATGGCTATGGTAGGATTATATTGTGAGCTCCTCCAGCTGAGAGTCATACAAAGAAATAAGCAAAAGGCTACATGACACAAAAAAGCAGCAGTGGAGTAGACTTAAGTTGCTCCTGTATAGCAATGAGCTGTCCAAGCGTTATCAAAATACACAGCAGTCCATAGACAGGTATGCACTCAATCCAAACGTTTAAGCTGCAACACGCACTCTATGCTGCTATATGCTATATAACAGGGGCAGGGAACCTTTTTGGCTGAGAGAGCCATAAACACGACATATTTTAAAATGAAATTTCCATGAGAACTGTACAATATGTCACCTGTAAATGCACATAAGAGACAGCCTTTCCCCAGTAAATGCACATAATGAGAGACAGCTTTTCACCAGTAAATGCACGAAATGACAGACAGCCTTCCATCAGTAAATGCACATAATGACAGACAGCCTTCCACCAGTAAATGCACAAAATGACAGACAGCCTTTACCCAGTAAATGCACATAAGAGACAGCTTTTCACCAGGTAATGCACATAATGACAGACAGCGATTCCCCAGTAAATGTACATAAGAGACAGCTTTTCACCAGGAAATGCAAGAAAGACAGCGGTTCACACTTACCAGACCACGCAGCTTCCAGTCAGCTTCACCGCGGAGTTCCAAAGCGCAGGCTCGGCTGACGTAACTGGCCGCAACACTCTCAGGCCTCCAGTCCCTGCACGCCGCGTCACCGTGGGGACGGAGCTACAGTACGCTGGCCGTGGCGGCTGGAGGAGGCGGCGCTCAGCGTGCAATGTGTGGGGAGGCGGGATGCGGTGCCGATGAAGGAGGCACGCATGCAAATGTAAAGGCCGGGCACGGAGGCGGCGCGCTGACTAAAAGTAAACACAGGCTCTCTGGCCGCTCTGTCACACGTCTTTTAGCGAGCCAGAGAGCCACATGCGGTGGTGAAAAGAGCCATATATGGCTCGCGAGCCATAGGTTCCCGACCCCTGCTATATACTATATGCTATAGCAGCATAGAGGGTGCTATTAAGGCCAGGAACGCGAAAGAATCACTCGCATACCCAGCCTGTCGGCTCCTGTTGCCGAAACCGGAAGTGGCTGCCGGCGGGGCCAGGAGCATCGGAGCAAGTCTACGTGGGCACCGGACAGCTGCAGGGGGCTGGTAGAAGCCCCAGGTGAGTAAAACTCATTTTTTTCAGGTGGCTTAAGTGACCCTTTAAAGTGAACCTTAAGTCATGAAAAAAAAAAATGAGTTTTACTCACCTGGGGCTTTCCTCAGTCCCCTGCAGCCGATCGGTGCCCTTGCCGTGTCTCTCTGATCCTCCCGTCCCCGTCGGTGACCACTTCCGGTTTCGCCGTCAGGACCCGACAGGCATGGGAACAGGAGTGATTCTTCGCGTTCCTAGCCAAAATATCGCCCCCTATGCTGCTATTGCGACCTCCTGGCCTGGCTGGGAACGCGAAGAATCACTCGCGTTCCCATGCATGTCGGGTCCTGACGGCGAAACCGGAAGTGGTCGCCGGCGGGGACGGGAGGATCAGAGAGACACGGTGAGGGCACCGATCGGCTGCAGGGGACTGAGGAAAGCCCCAGGTGAGTAAAACTCTTTTTTTCATGACTTAAAGGGAAGGTTCAGGCAGCGCTTTAAAAAAATAAATATCCAAATCCACTTACCTGGGGCTTCCTCCAGCCCGTGGCAGCCAGGCTGTGCCAGAACTGCTGCGCCTGCGCAGTACAGCCCGGAGGACGTCGGATGACGTCAGCGCGCACCAATGACATGCATTGTGGAGCGCAGAAGAAGCCCGACCTGGCAGCCGGCCTGGCCAGGTCGGGCTTGCCACCGGAGACCACCTGGAGCCTGCGGAGCGGCGCAGAGGGCACAGCCTGGCTGCCACGGGCTGGAAGAAGCCCCAGGTAAGTGGATTTGGGTATTTATTTTTTTTAAGCGCTGCTTGATCCTTCCCTTTAAGTGCCTCTTTAAGGGTACTTACCTTTGTGCGCTCTGTGTCCTCCAGAATGCCTCTCATTTCTTGTTATTTTCGATTCTCTTGACTGCCTGTAAATGCCCTCCCATATTCAGATCCATTCCTGCACTACAGTCTGAGCTGTGAATAAGCCCATTTGTACGAAGCATGCATGGGTTCACTAACTGTGCATGCTCAGTAAAAGGAACTCCTCTTTCACGTATAAACAAAAGAAGATGTGCAAGCGCTTCTTTTTACAGAGCATATGCAGTTCATGAACTCATACATGTTGAGTACAAATGTGCTCATTCATGGCTGCAACTGTGGAGCAGGAGTGTGGCTGAAGACAGGAGGGCACTTACAGATTTAACAATATTAGCAAGCTATGGAACGGATGCTTTTGGAATCAGTGTGCAGAAAATGTTAAGAGTAAAGCACAGGTACATTATACATCATGAACATAGGGCTGGTGCACACCAGAGCGGTTCTGCAGCGTTTTTTTTAAACGCTTGCAGGGGGAAAACCGCTTGGCTAATGAAAGTAAATGGGCTGGTGCACACCAGAACGGCTCGTTTTTTCCAGAAACGCAAACTCCCGGGCTGCAGCATTTTTTGGATTTCTGAGGCGTTTCGGCCTTCAATGTTAAGTATAGGAAAAACGCAAAACGCTCTGAAAAACGCCAGATCAGAGTAGTTTTCAGGCGTTTTTGTTACAGTAGCTGTTCAGTTACTGTAACAATATGACATCTGCTACACAAAAACGCTCCAAAAAACGCTAGGCATGTTTAGAAAATCTCTCCAAGGGCTCTTTCACACCAGAGCCCTTTTTCAGCGTTTTAACGCAAAGTCTATAAGTCCAGACTTTCATTTTACCTTTCACACTCGAAACTGTGTTTCGATATGACGCATCCCAGCGCATTTTATAGTCGTGAATCGGCGTTTCCCCGTCGGGTTAATTGATACTACCGCCACTACTCAGCGTCGCACCGTAGATTCCAGACGACATGCCGCAACGCGTGCAGGAGCCGTTCTCCTGCATGCATTGTAATGTGTAACCGGCCTAAACATGACTAGGAATCGCTCTGAAATCTGCCTCAAAAACCTCTGGCATTTGGCGGATCTGATAGAGGGGTTTGGTGTGCACTAGCCCATACTGTCCCAGGGACACACACACAGGCCCAGTGAAAATGCTCTCTTTCACAGCTGCGGGTGCTTCTGGGGACTGGTCAGCAGGGGCGCCTCTAGCCATGTTGTCACTCCAGGCGAGAAAATCTGTGGCGCCCCCACCCACCCCCATGACGGCACCCCCACCCCCATGGCGCCCTTCCATGAAAATAATTATAATGCGGCAGTGTTTCTCCAGAAAATTCGCAATGCGGGCAGTGTTTCACCAGAAAATACACGTAATGTAAGGCTGCAGAAGTGAGCTTACAGGCTGTTGGCTAGTGAACTGATGCGGAGTCTATTTGAAGCTGCAAGCCTGTTCACCATCTGGGGACACAACATCTGGCGGGGGTTGACCACGGTCCTCCCTGCACAGCACTCATGCCTGGTCGGCCTGGCACCCTCTACAATGGGTCAGAAGGAGGCACAAAGGGGGACAGAAGGAGTCACAGGGGGACTAAAGGAGGCACATGGGGACAGAAGGAGGCACATGGGGACAGAGGAAGATGCAGGGGACAGAGGTGGCACATGGGGACTGAAGAGGCACATGGAGACAGAAGGAGGCACAAAGGGAAACAGAAGGAGGCACAGGAAGACAGAAGGAGGCAGAGTGGGACTAAAGGAGGAACAGGGGGGCAGAGGTAGCACAAGGGGACAAATAAAGGCAAAGGGGACATAAGGAGGCACAAAGAGCACAGAAGGAGGCAGAGATGGCACAAAGGAGGAAAGAAGGATGGACATGGCACAGAGGTGTCAGCTGCCTGCAACTTACGCTAAGTAGATTCAGCAGAAGCAAGTAATAGAACAGCCACAGGGGTGTGGCTTAATTTGGGGGTGGGGCTTAATTCTGCAACATGGCGCCCCCCAGGACCAATGTCACTCCAGGCAATGGCCTGTACTGCCTATGCCTAGAGGCGCCCCTGCTGGTCAGGAAAATAAAAGCCAGGAGACCCTGGAGTCATGTTTGTGATTATTCAGAATGGTGTATTGAATGATTTGGAGCAGAACTTGAATGTTACACATGCGGATTGTGGCAGGGGGAAGTTAACAAACCCTTGTCACTAACTCTGCCCCTTGCACTCCACATCATGTTCCAGCTCTCCAATACTTTTGATATCAGTAGAATGGAGCGCTATGCGGCAGAGGTGGTGAGAAGGGTGTGTTAGCCCACACACACACAATCAGCATGTGTAACATTCAAGTTTTGCTCCAAATCATTGAAAACACCATTCTGAATAATTTTGTACATGTCAATACTACTCTGAAGTCTAGGCAGTAGACACTATTTGACTGACTACCTACATACAGCATACAGGGCACTCTTTTTCCCCCATTTTGTGAAAAACAGTGCTGATGGTTTGTGTCTCCCACCTCTGCACATGAACTGCACACAGGCCCAGTGAATATGATCACCTCTGCACAGTGAATCACAGACTCACTGAGACACTCCTGTGCTGTCCGGGCTGCTTCCCTGCCCTCCCCCTGCTCCATTGACACACAGACACTGACCTGACAAGTCAGGCCATAAATCAAGTAGCCGCTGAGTACTATCTTCACTGGGGCCAGTCGCTGAACCTCAGGTTTTCTGAACTTCTGTGCACGGCTACATGCTGTGTGAGGAAACACAGATGGGAGGAGGGAAGGGGGGTGGAAAAGCCTGAGCCTGTGTGCACGCTGGAGAGTGGAGACTTCAGCTCGTAGCTCCTACCGTTAATACAGATAATTGATATTCACTTCGGAGCCCGCTACAGACCCCCCACATCACACAAGAGGCCCCCTTGTAGCTCCATAGCAGCCGCTTCGGCTGCTATACTGATTCCTACACCTGTAGCATTGGGCAAGCAGCAGCTGCAGAGACAACTCAGATTGTTTGGTCCGCTCTACCCCGCCCCCTCCACACTCGCACACACTTCCCTGCCAGCCTCGGAGCCTCCTCCTCACCAGCGATTGGCTCAGGCGGCTGGCTCTGCGTTCCACATGTTCTGGACGCTGCGCGGTGGCGCGTGTGAGCCTGCCCCTGACTCCCAAGCAAGGGAGAAGATTTTGTTTAAAAAAAAAAAAAAAAAAAAGGACATTGCGCTGGGCGCCCTTAGGGATCCAGCGCCCGGGGGCACCTGTCCTACCCCGACCCCCCCAAGCTCCGCCCCTGTTTGTACATGGCAATACTACTCTGAAGTCTAGGCAGTAGACACTATTTGACTGACTACCTACATACAGCATACAGGGCACTCTTTTTCCCCCATTTTGTGAAAAACAGTGCTGATGGTTTGTGTCTCCCACCTCTGCACATGAACTGCACACAGGCCCAGTGAATATGATCACCTCTGCACAGTGAATCACAGACTCACTGAGACACTCCTGTGCTGTCCGGGCTGCTTCCCTGCCCTCCCCCTGCTCCATTGACACACAGACACTGACCTGACAAGTCAGGCCATAAATCAAGTAGCCGCTGAGTACTATCTTCACTGGGGCCAGTCGCTGAACCTCAGGTTTTCTGAACTTCTGTGCACGGCTACATGCTGTGTGAGGAAACACAGATGGGAGGAGGGAAGGGGGGTGGAAAAGCCTGAGCCTGTGTGCACGCTGGAGAGTGGAGACTTCAGCTCGTAGCTCCTACCGTTAATACAGATAATTGATATTCACTTCGGAGCCCGCTACAGACCCCCCACATCACACAAGAGGCCCCCTTGTAGCTCCATAGCAGCCGCTTCGGCTGCTATACTGATTCCTACACCTGTAGCATTGGGCAAGCAGCAGCTGCAGAGACAACTCAGATTGTTTGGTCCGCTCTACCCCGCCCCCTCCACACTCGCACACACTTCCCTGCCAGCCTCGGAGCCTCCTCCTCACCAGCGATTGGCTCAGGCGGCTGGCTCTGCGTTCCACATGTTCTGGACGCTGCGCGGTGGCGCGTGTGAGCCTGCCCCTGACTCCCAAGCAAGGGAGAAGATTTTGTTTAAAAAAAAAAAAAAAAAAAAGGACATTGCGCTGGGCGCCCTTAGGGATCCAGCGCCCGGGGGCACCTGTCCTACCCCGACCCCCCCAAGCTCCGCCCCTGACACACACACACACACACACACACACATACACACACACACACACACATGGAGGAAAATATGTCACGATTCCGTGCGGAAGCTGAGAAAGATACATCCTGACAATCTTGGAGGTTGATGGCACGCGCCTTCTGAACACTGTACTTTGGTCCAGGGCCGCACAAAATCACGACAGCATGACCTCGAACAGACCTGCCGGGTTGCCTGCCTCTGGCTCTGCCTATTTTGCCCATATTGGGGGGGGGGGGGAAATGAAGTGAAAGGTATGCACTGACTTGATTAATACAATGTGCAGTCACACAGGTGCAGTTAACAGGTATGCACGGAGTGGTATATCACACTGCGTGTGCTCACGTAGGTAGGTGGGTGCACTGAACACAACAGGTAGGTATATGCAGTGATGGGTATTACAAATGTGCACCTGTCACACACACACACACAGGTATCACCATGAACAGGTGCAATGACTGTTGGTATTAACAATGCGTGCGCTCACGTAGGTAGGTGGGTGCACTGAACACAACAGGTAGGTATATGCAGTGATGGGCATTGCAAATGTGCACCTGTCACACATACACACACACACACACACACACACACACACACACACACACACACACACACACACACACACGTACCGCCGTGAACAGGTGCAATGACTGGTGGTATTAACAATGTGGCACAGTAGGAATTACACCAAAGGCCAGCTGCGACTGACTGACAGGGCTAAATATAATGCAAGTGGGCCCCACACAAAAAAAAAAAAAATAGATCACAAGAATAAGATTAGCTCTCAAAAGAGCTGTTGAGGGGTGCTTCTTTAGCAATAAGAATCAGCAAAGAGCAAGCTAACAAGCCTACAAGAGCCTAACTAAGCTTTCCCTATGAGAGTCTGCAGCAGCTCTCCCTTCTCTAATTACTGCAGGCACACAAGTGAGTCCAATGTCTGATGCTGCCTGCCTTTTATAAGGGGGGGGGGGGGAATGGCTCCAGGAGGGAGTGTAGCCTGATTGGCTACCCTGTGCCTGCTGACTGTGATGTAGACGGTCAAAGTTGACCCTAATGATGTAGTATAGGAGGCGAATCGAACCGCCATAAAGTTCGCGTTCGCGTGCGAACTCGAACCACCGAAATTTGCCACGAACCGTTCACCGGCGAACCGTTCGGGCCATCTCTATTTCCAAACTGTGTTGGTGCCGTAGACAGAAAGCACATCCGTATTCAGCTACCTACAGGATCAGGTTTGAAATACTACAATTACTACAATTACAAGAAGTATTTCTCCAGCAGTGGATGTGGGGTTCTATGGGAGTTACGCAGACTCCCATATTTTCAGATCCTCAAGTATTGGAAGAAAACTGTATGCAGGACAGTTGAACCTCCCCGCACTCTGTCCCATTGTTGAGGGCGGAGAATCTTTTCCACAAATGCTCGTTAGAGATGAGGCCTTTGCTATACATACAAACCTCATGAAGCCATTTCCTCAAAGAGATTTGGACATCCTCAAACGTGTTTTAAATTACCACCTCACCAGAGCAAGAAGGTATGTAGAATGTGCCTTTGGCATGCTATCTAACAAATGGAGGGTATTCCACACCACCCTAGTGATGACACAAGAAAATGTGGACAATGTTGTGAAGGCGGCATGCATTCTACATAATTTCGTACGTATGAGGGAAGGTATAAATTCAGAAGAGGTCCCCGATAATCCTTTCACAGATACCGACACAAATTCTGTGAGAGGATGCAATGAAGCAGGAGATGTGCGTACAAGATTTGCAAACTATTTTGTGTCTGAAGATGGTTCAATTCCATACCAGTACACCAAAATTAGATTTTTTGTAATTCACAGGCTTTTATTAATATTTCCCAACTTTAGTGAAAAAAAGTGTGTTCAGTAAATAATTTAAAAGTACACAGAACTTTTTTTTTATTGCAATTTAGCAAAATATAGTACAACTTTGTGAATCGTTTAATTTTCAACAATAGAAATATCACAATAAAATTGTAATAACAATACAACATTTGCAAAAATATACAATCCATATGTTATATCTTCTTAAAGCCATTGGGAATCGCATATACATTTTTTTTTTAAAATGACATGTCCGTTTTCCAAAATGAAAATACTTGTACCTCTCCTTATTTTCGCCGCACCACCGCCCCCGGTTCGTGAAATATAGCCCCAAACCCTCTCGGTATAAATCCAAGATGGCTGCCGACCTTTGCTTCATCTTCCGGGTCGGCAGCCTCTTCCTTCCCAAAATCTCCTAGTCTCAAGCGCCGATAAAATAGAGCGAGACAATGGAGACTGTCATGTGCGCGGCCGTGAGACAGTGCGCGCACGCTCACATTTATCGAACAGCAGAGAGCCACGCACGAACATCAATGAGAGCAGGGGAGCCACGCATCAGCGGGAGCGCGACTGACAGGGCGGAGCAAAGGGGCGGAGATGACGGAGGAGTGACAGAGCACGGAAAAGAAGCTCTGCCTCCTCTCTCTAGCCATAATATTCGACCAAACTGGTAAAAAAATATAAACGTAGATTTTGGGGGCCAGCCTTCAGTAAAACCAACAAAATGGGGACAGAACAATAGAGGGCAATGAGGTACCGTATTTTTCGGACTATAAGACGCACTTTTTCTCTCCCAAAAGTGGGCAGAAAAAGTTACTGCGTCTTATAGTCCGAATGTAACAATATACCTGTCCATGCGGTGTTCCATCGCAGCATAGCAGCAGCTGCTGCAATGATCTGTATGCTGTTTCCATTGTCCAAACTTGTCCCCGGAGCGGCGGCAGTGCAATCAGCGTTTAGGACTTCTTGGGTGGCATAGCAGCAGCCGCTGCAATCATCTGCGATGCCTGTGTGTGTTTGCCAGCGTGTCCCCCGAGCGGCTCCAGCAGCAGCGTGATCGTTGTTTACTTCCCGGGAGGCATGGCAGTAGGTCCAAATAATTTCGCTTATGCATGCGGCTCTTCTTTCTTTTTCTCCCCGCATGAGCCGCGCGTCAGTGTAATCCGGGCACAGCGGGACATCTTCAGCCACGTTATTGTCAGCGTCTGATAGAGACCTCTGAACTGCTTCCTTATTGGTTTGCCACATGACCCCGGCGCACGTGCGACGCAGGTCATCAGAGGGCGCCAATAAGGAAGCAGTTCAGAGGTCTCTATCAGACGCTGACAATAACGTGGCTGAAGATGTCCCGCTGTGCCCGGATTACACTGACGCGCGGCTCATGCGGGGAGAAAAAGAAAGAAGAGCCGCATGCATAAGCGAAATTATTTGGACCTACTGCCATGCCTCCCGGGAAGTAAACAACAATCACGCTGCTGCTGGAGCCGCTCGGGGGACACGCTGGCAAGCACACACAGGCATCGCAGATGATTGCAGCGGCTGCTGCTATGCCACCCAAGAAGTCCTAAACGCTGATTGCACTGCCGCCGCTCCGGGGAGAAGTTTGGACAATGGAAACAGCATACAGATCATTGCAGCAGCTGCTGCTATGCTGCGATGGAACACCTCTGGATAACTTTGCTGCCACGAAGGGGTGAGCCCTCAGTTTAATTGTAATGGTGGTAAATTAGTGTAGCTAGGTTGGAGGCAGGGGGAGGTTACAGGGGTTTGTGTAGTGTAGTGTAGCTGGGTGGGTACATCAGGGGTTAGTGAAGTGTAGTGTAGCTGGGGGTGATGCATCAGTTGTTAATGTAGTTGGTGGGGGCAGAAGTGGTTAGTGTAGCTGGCCAGTATTACTTAGTAGATAGAAACATCTTAGGGGAAGGTTAAAGGTCTATAGGAGACTCCTGGACCAAGGATGCACCTAGATTTAGTTTTTTTTTTTTCCCCTGGTTTTTTCCCTTTAAACCTAGGTGCGTCTTATAGTCCGGAGCGTCTTATAGTCCGAAAAATACGGTAAGTGGTCCCCTATACAAAAATACAAAATATAAAACGGTACACATTCACTTTAACAACATACATGTTTGATTGTAAATGTGGATTACACCTTTCATATTCGGTTTGTCCAAATTCAAGGCAGACATCTTTTTCTTCACTGTCATAGTGGACAACAATAGCCATGCACTTGCCCGGGGCTTCCTCCACCCCCTAGCAGCTGATCTGTCCTCGCCGCAGAGACGTGACCACAGCAGCAGGGGACAGATCTACTGCTAGAGCAGCGATGTCAAACTCAAATACAAAGTGGGCCGAAATTGTACACTGGGACCTATTCGCGGGCCAACCTCAATGTGTAGTGGCCATCTTCTTCCCTTATGAAGTTCCCAGGTGTCTAATGTCCCTCCTCCCTTCCCTATATAGTTCTCTGGTGTCTAGTGGCCCTCACCCTCCCCTGTAAAGTTCCCTAGTGTTTAGTGCTTTCCACCTACCTCCCCCATATGGCTTCCCTGGTGATCTAGGACTTCGCCTCCAATATAGCTTCCCTGGTGGTCTAGAGTGGGCCAAACATAATGCAAAGTGGGGAAACCACTTGAGGGCCAAATTTAATGGCTCTGAGGGCCAGATTTGGCCCACGGGCGAGAGTCTGACATGTATGTGCTAGAGGATAGAGGAAGCCCGGGGTTAAGTACATGGCATTTTTCACCACTATGACATACATTTACTCCTTATGAACAAAGCTAAGAAGAAATGGAAATTTTTGAAGGTATGTTTACATGCTTGGTTTGCACTGTACAATGTGCTATACACATCACTTGGTGTAAATATGACCATTTGTTAGTCTTCTGGGGGGAAAAAAAAATATTAATGATTTTCTTTCTGTGCTGTACCAGTTACCCTATCTTGGTAGTGTGGTTCATGCAAGCATGAGGCAAACCTGGACATATCACACAACAATGTTTGAAACGCTGGTTGTACTGTAACCGGAAACACCAGTTGTACTGTAGGTTTGTTCTTGACCTATAGATGAAATTTCAGGCAGAGGTTCAGTAGAAGAAGATAAAGGTAAAAAAATATTATGGAAAATTGTATATCCAACTAACGGTTGTGCTCATCAATATGATATATAACAAACTACCAATCTATTTTTTACATTGAACAGTACTACTGCAACACCCGCACTTAGACATCTTCAATGAAAGGAGTTGAGGATCTGGACAACATTTGTAAGGAAGAGCCTAAGGGCCAGGCCTCTGCTGCACCAAAATCCATAGATGCAGTGTGACTAGAGATACGCTGGGATCGGACATTATTACTTGCCGTTGGTTGCAAGCAAGAAATAGACTGGGCCTGATAGTTACTGTAGGAAAAAGATGCAGGTTGAGAGGAGGATGTAGTGAAAGGATACAGAGATGGTGGGGGTTGGGAAGATTGCATTGATTGCTGGAGAGATTGAAAATATTGGGGGGGGGGGGGGGGGGAGGGGGGTGGCCTGTTCTCTCTGTACAGGAACATCAGGGTCAAGAAAAAAATCAACTATTTTCAGTCAAATCTATTTTTAACTTCCCCAATTTTTGCTTTGGTACTTTACGTACATCCCATTCCAGAGACTGCATAAAATATGCTATATCATCTTTAGGTCTCATTGCATTCTCTACACAAGTAGACATGTGCTTTATCATTCATTTTAATCACGTCCTCATTATTGTTCTCTGTATTTGTTTGAGCAGCAGCTCTACTTCTTTTTTTTACATTGGTTAACACAAACAGGTGAGGTTGGCTGAGGAGAGATAGGTTGAGGAGAAATATTACTACAGTAGGATCTTGGTTCACAGAGGAGCACTCAGAATTGTCCTCAACACCACCATCACGTACCGATGAATTTGCTGACTGTCCTGAAAATGATTCTTCGGGTTGTCCCGAAGACCCACTATCATGCTCTTCCTCTTCCTGTCGAACCAACCTCACATTGCCTGAAGTCCTATAGTAATAACAAACAACAACATGTATTAAAATATAATATCAGCGGTGCTACGGTGAGAGGGATATGGAGGCTGACCAGGGGCGTAACAATAGACCCTGCAGGGGATGCAGCAGCAGGGGGCCCAAAAGCCACAGGGGGCTCCTAAAAGCAGTTTCTTTTCCCTGTCCTAAGAGACTGACAACTAAGGGCACGGAGAGAAAAAACACTTTCTGCTCTCTACACAATTGTTCTAATGACTGCATCTGCTCAGCCACTGATAACGAATCATACAAAGTTTTGTAGACTAAAATTTGTAGACAGTCCCTATTCAGTGTTCAGCAAGGTCTTGTGTACAACGCCCAGCCCCCATCCTCTCTACCCCTTCCCAAGTGCTGTGTACTGTAGTGATGCTGGAGGAGTCTGCAGAGCCATTTCTGCTCCATCATAGATGGGCAGAGTGAGTGTAATAAGCTGAGGCTGGGAGCACACTTATCTGTCGGTTTTCTGTTTGTGTTTTCTGCACACCATATGTGTCTGTATGTGTGAAAACATACACGTTTTATCACAGAAGCTAATGTAATTGATAGAGAAAATGCATGCAGTGCTTCACTGCTGTCCATTTTTATCTGCATGAGGAAAACACATTCAAGTGTGCACTAGCTAATTGAATAACTTTGGTTCTCAGTTTACCTGTGCAGAAAGCGAGGAAGAGGAGGGGGCCCCATCTAAAGTATTGCAGGGGGGTCCAATGATTTATAGTTACGCCCGAGGCTGACATTTATTTCCTTGTAAACAATGTCAGTCCTCCTGATCCTAAGTATGCAATACTTTTTGGCATAGGCTGTGCACAGGCATGCATCTGATCTCAAGCTGTAGTGGATTAGCTGTAGGCTTTGTAAAAAGGACTGACAGGCAAGTGACATTATTTACAAGGACATAAATGTTGCAGACTCCATATCCATCTGAAGTCAGATTTCCTTTCTAAGGTGGGGTAAAAAATTACAATACAAAAATACTTACTCTCTGGTTTCTAGCAAAGGGATCAGAAACAGCAAGCTGTCAAACATAGGATGGTACTTGTACTTGGATGGAGCCTGTCCACTTTTTGAAGAACGCTGCACCTTCAAGTCTTTTTGGAAATGATCTCTCAAAGATTTCCATTTTTTCTTAATAATGGCCACTGTAAATACAAATAAAAAGGCATTCCTCAATATGATATTTGAAAAATATATGTCACAGTCCTGACATTAACCCCCCCCCCCCCCCAATAAAAAATAAATTAAAATAAAAGCACAATTGAACACCGAACCACCTCTAAACACTACAAGAAAAGCAGCAGACATATTGTTAAAGGGAACCTTAACTGGTGGGGAAAAAAAAAATCACTTACCTGGGGGCTTTCCCAAGCCTCCTGCAGCCGTCCTGTGCCCGCGCCGATCCTTTGGTGCCCTCCGGTCTCCCTCCGCGGCTATGTTTCGTTTTCGGACGACTGCCAGTCGTCCTCGGGCAAAGCGTCCTCTTCTTCCGCATTCCCCGTCGTAAAGAGCCGTAAAGCGCGTCCGCATGACGCCAAACGCATCATGCGGACGCGCTTTACGGCTCTTTACGACGGGGAATGCGGAAGAAGAGGACGATTTGCCCGAGGACGACTGGCAGTAGTCCAAAAACGAAACTTAGACGCGGAGGGAGACCGGAGGGCACCGAAGGACCGGCGCGGGCACAGGACGGCTGCAGGAGGCTTGGGAAAGCCCCCAGGTAAGTGATTTTTTTCCCCCCACCAGTTAAGGTTCCCTTTAACATCCTCTTTATCCTCTTTGTTGTGGCAGTCAGGTGACTCAGCTGAGGGGTCATTTTACAACTTGTGATTAGTTACTTAGTGATTAGTTTTCCGTCTGCCCAGCACAACTATTCTGGTCCACCACTACAGGGGATTGCACAGGCTATAATACACATCTACAGTGCTAAACAGTTCAGGTCCAAGTCTGCACATGGCATGACCTGAGAGCTGGTACTCACTCATTGTTTCTCTGGTGCCTGGAGATCTCTGCAGCTAATCCAGGGAAAAAAATCCACGCACACACTCTCCCATGCCCTGCTTTTCTGTACATTGTTGCTGTACTCTGCACTGCCTGTGTCCCAGATTGTTGGCTTGCCCTGGATCTGGTCCAACAGTTGGCACAGCTCCACAGCATTCTCTAAAGAAGCATTGGTCGCCATCTCGCCTTATCCCAGAGGATTGTGGTCTGTTTCCTGTCTACTCCCTTCCCTATGAATTATGGTCCATTTCCTGTCAAGTGCATACCTCCAGTACGCCTACTACAGACAACCAAAACGTTTGCGCGCTGTTAGCAACGATTTCAAGCGGTTGCTACTGTCGTTCACTGAATGCAGCCGCCACCAGAAGCCGTATGCGATGTCTCAGAGAACACTATCAACCGCAACTCTTACAAAAACTATCGGTAACGCTGACAAACGAGATCGCAAAAACTCTCCCATAGAACAACATCGGGAACGTGGCGCTTGAACAACATAAAAAAAATGCAGACAGACGCCTGAACCAGCTCTGAGATTCCTGACAACTTTGGCATTTCAGCTGTCTTGATACAGCAATAACTTTTTTTTTTAATACTGATGCCATTAAACTGATACATATACAGGGAGTGCAGAATTATTAGGCAAATTAGTATTTTGACCACATCATCCTCTTTATGCATGTTGTCTTACTCCAAGCTGTATAGGCTCGAAAGCCTACTACCAATTAGGCATATTAGGTGATGTGCATCTCTGTAATGAGAAGGGGTGTGGTCTAATGACATCAACCCCGTATATCAGGTGTGCATAATTATTAGGCAACTTCCTTTCCTTTGGCAAAATGGGTCAAAAGAAGGACTTGACAGGCTCAGAAAAGTCAAAAATAGTGACATATCTTGCAGAGGGATGCAGAACTCTTAAAATTTCAAAGCTTCTTGATCATCGAACAATCAAGCGTTTCATTCAAAATAGTCAACAGGGTTGCAAGAAGCGTGTGGAAAAACCAAGGCGCAAAATAACTGCCCATGAACTGAGAAAAGTCAATCGTGCAGCTGCCAAGATGCCACTTGCCACCAGTTTGGCCATATTTCAGAGCTGCAACATCACTGGAGTGGCCAAAAGCACAAGGTGTGCAATACTTAGAGACATGGCCAAGGTAAAAAAGGCTGAAAGACGACCACCACTGAACAAGACACACAAGCTGAAACGTCAAGACTGGGCCAAGAAATATCTGTAGCTGCCCGCCCAAGCCAATCAAACATCTGAACAGCATAATTCATAGTCATTGCTAATAAGAGAGGTTTATAGCAATTTAGTGCTAGTATGCAGTACAGAACAATATATATATATATACCTATATAGGTCTGTTGTATGATAAGCAGAAAAGTTAGCCTGCTGTTAAAGTTCATTTGTGTGTAGAGTAACAGCCTGCAGCATCAGCTACAATATAGCTAGCTAAGCACAGGACATTACAGGGTTAATCTGAGTACTCCAGTCACCTGACACTCTAGTCCAATCAGAACCCAGCCTCACTCTGAGATCTTCTAGAATCTTCTATCCAGACATGCCAGCAGCCATCTTACAGACAGAATCTTCAGAGCTTATGAGAGAGACAGAGCAGAGAAACTGCCCTTAAGATCCTATGAGGCTAAAATAGGTGAGCTATCTTGATTTATGTGTACTGATTCATGCTGCTAATGACAATGTTAGTGGTTATATGTTAGAGTCTATACTGAATACTGTTTTGTATGTTTGCCCCTAGTTCTACTGCTTTCTACGCTTTCTATGCTTGAAATCGCTTTCTACCACTTGAAACTGCTAAGATCACATTCTACCATGTTCAGCCACCAATATTACTAAAACTGTGATCATCTTTATTCCTGATTCCCTATCCTGATGATGTTACCAATAAAGAAAGTTATTTTTGTACCAGCGGTATGTTCTTAAAGTCTTTCAAGGATCCGAGGACAGTTACAGTAGAACTATTACCCTCTGAGGAGGCGAGAAGACGCACCTCATCAGAGCTAGAGCAGAAGCCATACCAAGTGTGCCTCAGAGTGTAATTGCAAAGCCCTTAAAGTGACAGCGCACAAAAGGTCAAAAAGCACTTTAAAGCTAACCTGCCTTCCCTGTGGCCACAGAGTTCACAAAACACCACAGTAGAAGCAGAAATAGAGCCAAGTATTGCACCCAAGTAGATGTATGCCTTTCCTGCGGCCTTCAGAGTCACAACATTGCCACAGTGAGAGTGCACATATCGACAGGCGCGCCAACGCACAGAGTGAAACAACCACATGCTGCAATTTACCTCGAGCAACTGCACACAATCAGAGCAACAATCCTCACAGCTGCATCTCTGCAAGTAAAGACACAGACAGTCTGCATCCTGTAAGCAACTACAAGCAAGTCAAAGTCCCTCACCTTGCATCTACATCTGTAAAGACTGATCCTTAGTGAATCCTAACTTCTGTTTCAAAAGAGACACTAATATTAAATCAGCAGTCAAGTCACTGTATCCTGCTCTTCATAATAAGGTCAGAGTTTCCTGTTTATTCCTTATTGATGATTATGTGCTGAATTTGGCACATCAAGAGACATTTGCATTATAAGGACTTTATGTGTATTTGAAAAAAGTTATTATTCCTTTGTGTTTAACTGCTATTTAACTATTTCAGGTCAAAATGTCTGTTTATAGTATTTCAATGCCATTGTTAGAGGGTGAAGAGTTAAATAGTGAGAGATATTCCTTACAGCAGAAGGTATTAGAGTTGAGGGAAACCTTAGAGGCAGAGACAAATCCTGAAGAGATAGAAAGGATAAATTGTGACCTAAAAGAGTACCTGTCTAAGATAGAGAATTTAGAAGTTGAGCTTAGGGAGTCTCAGGCAGTCTCAGAACAGATAGGCCAGTTGAGACAGTCATCTCGTGAGAGAAGACTCACCCCCAAAATGCTAGAATATATGCAACAAGAGTCTGCACAAAGAGAAAGGAAATTCAACCAAATGTACATAAAATGGAAGACGCACACCAATGAGGTTCGCATGAAGCTAAAGCTAGAGTGTGCAGAGGATGAATTATCCAACATGATGGATGCTGTACAGAAGCAGGAGTTAGATATGAAGACAATATATGATGAGCTAAGGTCACACACAGCACCCTCCCAGGACATTAAGAGGAAGATTGACACCTGCACTGCAATAACAGCAGATTTATTAGGGCTTATGAGAATACGATCAATTGAAACCGACTTTGATGCAGAGACAGAGAGGACAAGGCTACTACAGCTTTATAAAAGGGATTATGCCAAGTCTGTATATGGATCTACAGTTTCAAGAGCAACCTCTTCCAGCAAACATTCTAGCCACTTATCTAAGTGCACAAGTACCTCAGCCAAAAAGGGTAGAAGCATGTGCACAACTTGCCGCTAAAAAGGCTGTGATTGAGATGGAAGCTGCAATCGATGCACAACGTCTACAATTAAAAAGGTTGAAAAACCAAAGAGACATTGAGGTCATGGAAGCTAAACGTAGGGTGTATGCTGAGGAGGAAATAAAGGAGAATTGTGATAGATCCAGAGCAGCACTACATGAGAGAACAGATCCCTGTCCTTCTGTCCTCACTGAGGAAAATAGAAAGAAATCTAAATCCGTGTGCAGTGAGAGAACAGATTCCTGTCGTTCTATCCCCACAAGTCATCATAGTGACCAAGAAAATGTTGCAGCTATTGCCCAAGCTATACATGAGACAATGGTTCTTACAAGACTTCCAACTCCTGAACCTACTGTATTCTCAGGAGACCCACTGAAGTTCATAGAGTGGAGTACAAGCTTTGAAGCACTTATTGCACGTCGCTGCCCCAATTCAGCAGACAAGTTGTTCTACCTACAGAAGTATGTTAGTGGAGAAGCAAAGAGTGCTCTTGAAGGTAGCTTCTACAGGAAAGATGAAGAAGCCTACAAACAAGCATGGGAAAAACTGAATGCAAGGTATGGTCATCCCTTTGTAGTACAGCGAGCCTTCAGAGAAAGACTTAACAGTTGGCCAAAGATAGGCGCTAAAGAGTATGTTAAGCTTAGAGAGTATGGTGACTTCCTGCAAGCATGTAGCAACGCCATTCCACACGTAAAGGGTTTGCAAGTACTGAATGACTGTGAAGAAAATCAGAAAATGTTACTTAAGCTACCTGACTGGGTGACCTCAAGATGGAATCGTCATGTAACTAAACAGTTAGACCAAGGCAAGGAGTATCCCAGCTTTGAAGAGTTTTCTTCGTTTGTCAATACAGAAGCACGCATAGCATGCAATCCAGTGTCATCCCTCCACATTCTGAAACCTTTGGAAGGAAAGCCAACAAGAGAGGTAAAGCGTGCAAAGGCAACTTCATTTGCAGTCAATGCAGTGGATAAAGGCAATGATACCAAGGAGAGTAAGCCTAAGGTCACTGATGTGAAGAACAGAGAGAAAGTACAGATGGATAGTCACACACCTCTTCAATGCATGTTCTGTGGAGAGAACCACTCCATCTACAAATGTCAACAAATGAAGGAAAGGTCTGTAGAGGAGAAGAAAAGATTCATACTGGATAACCAGCTCTGTTTTGGGTGCCTACGAAAGGGACACAGTGCTAAGGACTGTAAGAGAAGAGCCACCTGTGGCATTTGTAAAGGACGTCACCCAACCCCATTACATGAGGAGCACCCAAAGAAGGATAAAGCTTCAACACCCAGTACTCCAATTGAGGGAGAAAGCGTATCCACACTATCCTGCTGTATGGTTGAAAGTGAGAGCAAGAATACTTCAATGATCATCCCAGTGTGTATCTCATCTCCAGGAACAGAAAGTAAGGAGGTACTTGCTTATGCACTACTAGACACACAAAGCAGTAACACTTTTATTGACCAAGAGGTCTGTCAGAAATTGCAAGTAGCCATGGAGCCAGTGAAGTTTAAGCTCTCAACAATTATGGGAAAAGACTCATTGGAAGATAGTCAAAGAGTCACAGGACTAAAAGTCAAGGGACTATGCTCAGATGTCAGAATAGATCTACCTCCGGTCTATACAAGAGACTTCATACCCCTTGATCGTGAACACATACCTACCTGTGAAACAGCTAAAAAGTGGAAGCACCTATCAGTCATCTCTCATAAAATACCCCCTCTGAAGGAGTACAGTGTTGGGCTCCTGATAGGTTATGACTGTTCTAAAGCACTGATGCCACGACAAATAATTGCAGGAGGGGATGATGAACCATATGCCATCAAAACTGATTTAGGATGGAGCATTGTCGGAGGGCCACAACAGGCTGCATGCTCAAGACAAGTAACCGGGTTATGTCATCGCATATCTGTCAAGATGTCACTAACTCCAAGTCCTGCTACAGTAATCAAGATTCTTGAGTCTGACTTTGCAGACACCAGCTCAAAAGAAAGGAGCATATCTCAAGAAGATATAAAATTCCTACACATCTTGGAAGGAGGCATTGAGCAAAACCAACAAGGACATTTAGAGATGCCCTTACCTTTCAGAAAACACCCTTACCTTCCAGACAATAGGAATCTTGCCTTGGTACGACTAAGACGTTTGGAGAGGAAGCTGGGAAGAGAGCCAAAATTCAAAAGTGACTATTTTAAGTTTATGGAAGGCATCATCCAAGACGGAGATGCAGAAAGAGCTGACAATCAACCAGACCTGGGAAAAGTTTGGTACATTCCACATCAAGGTGTCTATCACTCGAAGAAACCAGACAAGATCAGAGTGGTATTTGACTGCTCAGCAAGGTATGATGGTGTTGCATTGAACGATTATCTGCTAATGGGACCAGACCTCACGAATATGCTGTCTGGAGTTCTCTGTAGATTTCGGAAATACCCTATTGCTGTCATGTGTGACATTGAAAAGATGTTCCATAGGTTTCACGTGAAAGAAGAAGATAGAGATTTCCTGAGGTTCCTATGGTGGGAGAATGGAGATACTAATACAGAGCCTGTAGAATATCGCATGAAAGTTCATCTGTTTGGAGCAGCATCATCCCCAGGTTGTGCCAATTATGGTATGAAACACCTTGCCAGTCAAAACGAAAGAAGTTATCCATCTGCAGCAAACTTCATTAAGAAAAACTTTTATGTCGACGATGGACTTATAAGCCTGGAATCTGCTGACTCAGCGATCAAATTAGTGAAAGAAACCCAAGAGTTGTGCACAAAGGGAAATCTGCACCTTCACAAATTCATCTCAAACAACAGAGAAGTGTTGGAATCCATTTGTGAATCTGAACGTGCATCAGCAATGGAAAATGTAGACCTCAACTATGATGATCTTCCAGTCCAGAATGCACTTGGCCTGAGGTGGGATGTTGAAAAGGATGAGTTCTTCTTTAAGGTCTCTATTAAAGAGAAAGCAGCAACAAGACGTAATATTCTCTCCATGGTAGCTTCTGTGTATGATCCATTGGGATTCTTAGCCCCAGTGATCCTCAGAGGAAAAGGAATACTCCAAGAGCTGTGCAGGCAGAAGCTAGGTTGGGATGACTCTATAACAGAAGAACTGAGGCCAAGGTGGGAGAGTTGGATTAAGGATTTGCCAGATCTTAAAGGGGTCAGAATACCAAGGTGCTTCGCATCCTACAACTTTGGAAAGTATGACAGAATTGAACTGCATCACTTCTCAGATGCTAGTACTTACGGTTATGGCCAATGTTCCTACATCAGGGTGATAAGAGATGAAAAGGTACATTGCTCCCTTGTCATGGCCAAGACCAGAGTTGCACCTATCAATGTTCTCACAATAACAAGACTGGAACTAGCAGCTGCTGTAGTTTCTGCTTCAATGAGCAAGTTCCTGAGAGATGAATTAGAGTTCAAGATAGATGAAGAGTACTTTTGGACAGACTCATAGGTGGTTCTAGGCTACATAAATAATGAAGCTCGAAGATTTCATGTCTTTGTGGCGAACAGAGTTCAAAGAATTAGAGAAATTACTAATCCAGACCAGTGGTACTACATTGAGTCAGAAAAGAACCCAGCTGATCATGCTTCAAGAGGTCTTAAAGTTTCAGAAATGAAGGACTCAAACTGGTTCACAGGCCCAAAGTTCCTATGGGAAAGGAAAATAGTACCTAAGAAAGGTTTCCTAGAGCTATCAATGTGTGATCCTGAAGTGAAAGTCATTCAAGCCTTAAACACAACAGCCAAGTGCCAAGATGACATGCTCGAAAGACTATCCCGATTCTCTAAATGGACTACAGTAGTAAATGTAGTTGCACGAATTCAGCGTCTGGCAAGACGAACTAAGAAGGTCGAACCCTTGAACGTTGAAGAGAGAATGAGAGCTGAGGATACAGTTATAAAACTCATTCATAAGAGATTTTACAAGGAAGAATTGAAGATGCTCAGTCAAGAACCTGGAAGGCTTCCCAACAACCACCCTTTGCATCAACTTAATCTTATCCTACAGGATGGTATAATAAGAGTAGGAGGAAGGTTGGAAAATGCATCTTTGCCTTTCAGAGTCAAGCATCCAGTGATTCTTCCAAAGGATTCTACTCTTACAAGCCTGATAATTGATCATCATCACACAAGGTCCTCACATCAAGGCAGAGGTCTAACCTTGAGCTATTTGAGAGATTGTGGTTACTGGATTGTGAATGGCAGTACAACTGTAGCTAAACACATAAAACAGTGTGTAGTGTGTCGGAAGACTCGAAGGCCGACAGAAGACCAAAGAATGGCAAATTTACCCATTGATCGTGTGGAACCATCGCCACCCTTCTCTTATTGTGGCATGGATTGTTTTGGTCCCTTCTACACCAAGCAAGACCGTAAGGAGCACAAAAGATATGGTTTACTTTTCACGTGTCTAAGCTCCAGAGCAATCCACATAGAGATGTTAGAGAATATGTCAACTGATGTGTTCATCAATGCCCTTCGATGCTTCATAGCCATAAGAGGTGCCGTAAGAGAAATCAGATCTGACCAAGGTTCTAACTTCGTTGGAGCTAAGAATGAGTTGAGAAAAGCTTTAGAAGAAGTAGACGAAGAAAGGATAGCCATATTTCTGGCAGAGAGACAATGTGACTTTTGCATGAATGTTCCAGATGCAAGCCATACAGGAGGTGTTTGGGAGCGTCAGATAAGAACTGTAAGGAATGTTCTGAGTTCAGTACTGAAGCAGAGTGCTGGAAGAATTGATGATGCCTCTCTGAGGACTGTATTCTATGAGGCTATGTCAATCGTGAACAGTCGTCCACTGACAGTTGATAATATCAATGACCCAACAACTTTGGATCCCTTGACTCCAAATCATCTGCTTCACCTAAAGTCCACCCCCATACAGCCACCGCCTGGCAAGTTCCTGGAGGAAGATTTGTATGCCAGAAAGAGATGGAGACGTGTACAATATCTGACCGAACAGTTTTGGAACAGATGGAAAAAGGAGTACCTAGCTAATCTCACACTCAGACAAAAATGGCATACTCCTAGGAAAAATGTTCAAATAAACGTCATAGTGATGGTCAAAGAAGAGGACATACCCAGAAATCGATGGAGAATTGCTAAAGTTCTTGAAGTCCAGAAAGACAAAGATGGAATGGTGAGAAGAGTGAAATTACAGATGGGAGATTCCAAATTAAGTAAGAGAGGAGAACGTCTCACCACTCCACTCATACTAGAACGTCCTATCCAAAAATTAGTTGTTCTTATCGAGAATAATAAAGGCCATTCCAAAATGCCTAGCAAGAAGGAAGAAGTAAAATTCCCTTAATTTATGCAACCCAACTCAACAATTAAAGCATAAATTAGAGGTAATTTGGTGGGAGTGTAGCTGCCCGCCCAAGCCAATCAAACATCTGAACAGCATAATTCATAGTCATTGCTAATAAGAGAGGTTTATAGCAATTTAGTGCTAGTATGCAGTACAGAACAATATATATATATATACCTATATAGGTCTGTTGTATGATAAGCAGAAAAGTTAGCCTGCTGTTAAAGTTCATTTGTGTGTAGAGTAACAGCCTGCAGCATCAGCTACAATATAGCTAGCTAAGCACAGGACATTACAGGGTTAATCTGAGTACTCCAGTCACCTGACACTCTAGTCCAATCAGAACCCAGCCTCACTCTGAGATCTTCTAGAATCTTCTATCCAGACATGCCAGCAGCCATCTTACAGACAGAATCTTCAGAGCTTATGAGAGAGACAGAGCAGAGAAACTGCCCTTAAGATCCTATGAGGCTAAAATAGGTGAGCTATCTTGATTTATGTGTACTGATTCATGCTGCTAATGACAATGTTAGTGGTTATATGTTAGAGTCTATACTGAATACTGTTTTGTATGTTTGCCCCTAGTTCTACTGCTTTCTACGCTTTCTATGCTTGAAATCGCTTTCTACCACTTGAAACTGCTAAGATCACATTCTACCATGTTCAGCCACCAATATTACTAAAACTGTGATCATCTTTATTCCTGATTCCCTATCCTGATGATGTTACCAATAAAGAAAGTTATTTTTGTACCAGCGGTATGTTCTTAAAGTCTTTCAAGGATCCGAGGACAGTTACAATATCTCCAGATGGATGGGCCCGTGGCTGGATTGGTAAAGGGCAGAGAGCTCCAGTCCGACTCAGATGCCAGCAAGGTGGAGGTGGAGTACTGGTTTGGGCTGGTATCATCAAAGATGAGCTTGTGGGGCCTTTTCGGGTTGAGGATGGAGTCAAGCTCAACTCCCAGTCCTACTGCTAGTTTCTGGAAGACACCTTCTTCAAGCAGTGGTACAGGAAGAAGTCTGCATCCTTCAAGAAAAACATGATTTTCATGCAGGACAATGCTCCATCATATGCGTCCAAGTACTCCACAGCATGGCTGGCAAGAAAGGGTATAAAAGAAGAAAAACTAATGACATGGCCTCCTTGTTCACCAGATCTGAACCCCATTGAGAACCTGTGGTCCATCATAAAATGTGAGATTTACAAGGAGGGAAAACAGTACACCTCTCTGAACAGTGTCTGGGAGGCTGTGGTTGCTGCTGCACGCAATGTTGATGGTGAACAGATCAAAACACTGACAGAATCCATGGATGGCAGGCTTTTGAATGTGTCCTTGCAAAGAAAGGTGGCTATATTGGTCACTGATTTGTTTTTGTTTTGTTTTTGAATGTCAGAAATGTATATTTGTGAATGTTGAGATGTTATATTGGTTTCACTGGTAAAAATAAATAATTGAAATGGGTATATATTTGTTTTTTGTTAAGTTGCCTAATAATTATGCACAGTAATAGTCACCTGCACACACAGATATCCCCCTAAAATAGCTAAAACTAAAAACAAACTAAAAACTACATTCAAAAATATTCAGCTTTGATATTAATGAGTTTTTTTGGGTTCATTGAGAACATGGTTGTTGTTCAATAATAAAATTATTCCTCAAAAATATAACTTGCCTAATAATTCTGTACTCCCTGTATTCTTTTTATTGGGAGAATCAAAGCCTTCTTTAGGCAATATTTTTTTTCCAACAATTTTTTAATTATAGGCATTTTACGAGGTAAAAAATATGAGAAAATGCAGAAAATACAATTTTTGTTTATGTTTCACCCTTCCTAATTTTCACATGACAAATGCCATCGTTATTAAATAACTCAAAATACAATATTTGGCTCGTCCTGAATAAAATGATCCCACATATATTCCATATTTCCTACCCAGTTGTGCATGTAGTGTACAATTATCACCAGTCTGTGCATCCGTAGTGACTGGATGTGATTGCTATGGCGCACAATTTGCAGACCCCAATGCTGTACAAATACATTGCTAGGCAACAGCTTAGCGATGCATCTCTACAGCGTTGGGTCCTTGAAGTGTTGCCCTAGCAATCGCATCTTACAGGCGGCAGGTGACACAAGTAGTGTTGGGCGAACAGTGTTCGCCACTGTTCGGGTTCTGCAGAACATCACCCTGTTCGGGTGATGTTCGAGTTCGGCCGAACACCTGATGGTGTTCGGCCAAACCGTTCGGCCGCATGGCCGAACTAAGAACGCATGGCCGAACGTTCGGCTAGCGCTGTGATTGGCCGAACGGGTCACGTGGTTCGGACCCGAACGCGCTCTGATTGGCCGAACTGTCACGTGGTTCGGGTAAATAAATACCCGAACCACGTCATATTTCCGCCATTTGTCTGTGGGTTTAGCTTTGGGTAGGCAGGCAGGGTAGTTCGCGCTCCAGCCACGCTAGCCAGGGTCCCCCCAGTCATTGTGTCGCTGCTGGGAATAGTAGTACACCGCTCGCTCAGCATTCTGTTTACTGCCACTCTGTGTACCTCGCTCAGCCACACTATATAGCATTCTGTTTACTGTTCTGTGTCTGCTGGGAATAGTAGTACACCGCTCGCTCAGCCACACTATATAGCATTCTGTTTACTGCCACTCTGTGTCTTCTGGGAATAGTGGTACACCGCTCACCCGCCACTGTATAGCATTGTGCTCTGTGTCGCTGCTGGGAATAGTGGTACACCGCTCACCCGCCACTGTATAGCATTGTGCTCTGTGTCGCTGCTGGGAATAGTGGTACACCGCTCACCCGCCACTGTATAGCATTGTGCTCTGTGTCGCTTCTTGGAATAGTGGTACACCGCTCAGCCACACTATATAGCATTCTGTTTACTGTTCTGTGTCTGCTGGGAATAGTAGTACACCGCTCGCTCAGCCACACTATATAGCATTCTGTTTACTGCCACTCTGTGTACCTCGCTCAGCCACACTATATAGCATTCTGTTTACTGCCACTCTGTGTCTTCTGGGAATAGTAGTACACCGCTCACCCGCCACTGTATAGCATTGTGCTCTGTGTCGCTGCTGGGAATAGTGGTACACCGCTCACCCGCCACTGTATAGCATTGTGCTGTGTGTCGCTGCTGGGAATAGTGGTACACCGCTCAGCCACACTATATAGCATTCTGTTTACTGTTCTGTGTCTGCTGGGAATAGTAGTACACCGCTCGCTCAGCCACACTATATAGCATTCTGTTTACTGCCACTCTGTGTACCTTGCTCAGCCACACTATATAGCATTCTGTTTACTGTTCTGTGTCTGCTGGGAATAGTAGTACACCGCTCGCTCAGCCACACTATATAGCATTCTGTTTACTGCCACTCTGTGTACCTTACTCAGCCACACTATATAGCATTCTGTTTACTGTTCTGTGTCTGCTGGGAATAGTAGTACACCGCTCGCTCAGCCACACTATATAGCATTCTGTTTACTGCCACTCTGTGTACCTCGCTCAGCCACACTATATAGCATTCTGTTTACTGCCACTCTGTGTCTGCTGGGAATAGTAGTACACCGCTCACCCGCCACTGTATAGCATTGTGCTCTGTGTCGCTGCTGGGAATAGTGGTACTCCGCTCACCCGCCACTGTATAGCATTGTGCTCTGTGTCGCTGCTGGGAATAGTGGTACACCGCTCACCCGCCACTGTATAACATTGTGCTCTGTGTCGCTTCTGGGAATAGTGGTACACCGCTCAGCCACACTATATAGCATTCTGTTTACTGTTCTGTGTCTGCTGGGAATAGTAGTACACCGCTCGCTCAGCCACACTATATAGCATTCTGTTTACTGCCACTCTGTGTACCTCGCTCAGCCACACTATATAGCATTCTGTTTACTGCCACTCTGTGTCTTCTGGGAATAGTAGTACACCGCTCACCCGCCACTGTATAGCATTGTGCTCTGTGTCGCTGCTGGGAATAGTGGTACACCGCTCACCCGCCACTGTATAGCATTGTGCTGTGTGTCGCTGCTGGGAATAGTGGTACACCGCTCAGCCACACTATATAGCATTCTGTTTACTGTTCTGTGTCTGCTGGGAATAGTAGTACACCGCTCGCTCAGCCACACTATATAGCATTCTGTTTACTGCCACTCTGTGTACCTCGCTCAGCCACACTATATAGCATTCTGTTTACTGTTCTGTGTCTGCTGGGAATAGTAGTACACCGCTCGCTCAGCCACACTATATAGCATTCTGTTTACTGCCACTCTGTGTACCTCGCTCAGCCACACTATATAGCATTCTGTTTACTGTTCTGTGTCTGCTGGGAATAGTAGTACACCGCTCGCTCAGCCACACTATGTAGCATTCTGTTTACTGCCACTCTGTGTACCTCGCTCAGCCACACTATATAGCATTCTGTTTACTGTTCTGTGTCTGCTGGGAATAGTAGTACACCGCTCGCTCAGCCACACTATATAGCATTCTGTTTACTGCCACTCTGTGTACCTCGCTCAGCCACACTATATAGCATTCTGTTTACTGCCACTCTGTGTCTGCTGGGAATAGTAGTACACCGCTCACCCGCCACTGTATAGCATTGTGCTCTGTGTCGCTGCTGGGAATAGTGGTACACCGCTCACCCGCCACTGTATAGCATTGTGCTCTGTGTCGCTGCTGGGAATAGTGGTACACCGCTCACCCGCCACTGTATAGCATTGTGCTCTGTGTCGCTGCTGGGAATAGTGGTACACCGCTCACCCGCCACTGTATAGCATTGTGCTCTGTGTCGCTGCTGGGAATAGTGGTACTGTATAGCATTTCTGTACTGCCACTGTACTGCTGCCAGTCAGCGTGTACTGTAAGGATAAGTGAAATGAGGAAGAAATCCGGTGAAAGAGGGAGGGGCAAGGGAAGAGGTGTTTCCCCTGACGGTTCACGTACAGGCCACAGGGGAGCACCCAAGAAAACCCACTCAATACCGCCCATGTTGTCCAGGACAACAACCCTCACAAATCCAAAAGAACAGGACCAGATAATTACTTGGATGACCTCTCAAGCGTCCAGCAGTGGGTTAAGCAGCACCAGCACATCACGCACGAGGTCCGAGTCCTCAGACAGTTACAAGGAGCCAGTGGGCACAAAGCTGACACAACCGGCAGCGACACCACGCACACAACTGCCAGATAACCAGTCCGATTAATTACCTCAGGACACAATGGGTTATTCGCAGGAGCTATTCCCAGCCCAACAAACTTCCACCTTTCAAAGGTCAATGGAGGAACAGCCAGAAATGTTGTGCCCAGATTCACAACCATTAACTGTGGGAAATGCACCGCGCACTGAAATACAAGGCGAGTCCGAGGAGGACTCGGAAACCCAAATCCCAGAGCAAGTTGGGCAGGAGGGGTTGCAATTGCAGGAGGTCGGCCGACAAGATCTGGAAGATGACGTTGGAGTGAGCTGCGCAGAGGTTGTTCTGGGGAGCTCTACTCCACGGCGGCGGCCCCCCACAATGACATATGACGAGTTTGAGGAGATGGAAGAGGAGGGTATGGACAATGTGGACAGAGACCCAGATTTTGTTTGTGAACGAGAACATCGCCGTCGTAGCAGCAGCACAGATGAGTCTGTTGAAGAACCCACTGCTGCACGAGTTCGCCTTGTGCCACAAGGTAGGCGGCGCGCAATTTCAGGCACCACAAGCGTGGAAGTTCAAGTGAGAGGCAAAAGAGGAGCAAACAGAAATCGCCAGCAAGGCAGGTGCTCCAAAGTCTGGGCTTTCTTTGAAGACTGCACTGAGGATGTTACCATGGCGATTTGCAAGGTGTGCAAGACCCGCCTGAGCAGGGGGAAAAGTATTAACAACCTCTCCACCACCAGCATGAGCCGCCACATGCTATCCAAACATCCCACTCTGTGGGCAAACGCGGCAGGACAGGGTACCAGCAACACTGCCTCCCTTGGGTTCACCAGACTCACCACCAGACCCGCCTCAGCAGCAGCAGTAGCCCAGCCATTGCGTGGTTCACAACATTCACAAACATCAGACGACGCTGACACTGTCACTTTCCGGAGTAGTGCTCTTGAGGTCTCCCAGTGTTCATCAAACACAACAACCAACAGCCCTTCCGTGTGCAGCGCTACGGTTCAGTTGTCTGTGTCGGAGATGTTTGAGCGCAAGAGGAAATTGCCAGCAAATGACCCCCGGGCCGTGGCAGTAACAGCCAGCATAGCCAAGCTTCTGGCCTGCGAAATGCTGCCATATCGAGTGGTGGAGACAAACAGCTTCAAGGGCATGATGTCAGTGGCCATCCCACGTTACGTGGTTCCCAGCCGCTACCACTTTGCGCGCTCTGCAGTGCCTGAGTTGCATGAGCATGTGGTCAGCAAAATAACCCAAAGCTTGAAGAATGCCGTTGCCTGCAAGGTTCACCTCACCACTGACACCTGGACGAGTGCGTTCGGCCAGGGTCGGAACATCTCCCTTACCGCGCACTGGGTGAACCTTGTGGAGCCTGGCAGCAATTCCTCACCTGCTACGGCGCGGGTGTTGCCCACGCCGCAAACAGCTGCACCGCCGTCCCTCCCACTGGATAACAACAGCAGCACCTACCTCTCTGACTCCTTCTCCTCCAACGCATCTCAAAGCTGTACCTCATCCGGAAACGCTAACCCAGCAGCAGTAGGATCGTGGAAGCAGTGCAGCACAGCTGTTGGCATGCGTCAGCAAGCGTTGCTGAAGCTGATCTGCCTTGGGGATAAGCAGCACACAGGGGAGGAAATTTGGAAGGGAATAAAGGAACAGACGGATTTGTGGCTGGCACCGCTGGACCTGAAACCGGGCATGGTTGTGTGTGATAATGGGAGTAATCTCATTCGCACTTTAAGGTTGGCTAAGCTGACACACATCCCTTGCCTGGCGCACGTGATGAACCTAGTAGTTCAGCGGTTCCTGAGGACATACCCAGGCGTGGCCGATCTTCTGTTGAAGGTGCGTCGAGTGGCCAAACATTGTAGAAATTCCAGTACTGCTTCGGGGGCACTCGCCAAGATGCAGGAGCGCTTCAATCTCCCCCACCATCGCTTGCTGTGTGATGTCCCTACGCGCTGGAATTCTACGCTGCACATGCTAGCCCGCTTTTGTGAGCAGAAGAGTGCAGTGGTCCAGTACATGACGGCGCAGTACCGAGGCGCATCCAGACAGCTGCCAAGCTTCTGTGGATCCGATTGGGCCAACATGTTGGACCTCTGCCAAGTCCTCCAAAATTTTGAGCAATCCACGTTGCTTGTGAGCAGTGACAACTCTTCAGTCAGCATTACCATACAACTGCTATGTTTACTGAAGAGGTCAATGTTGAAAATCAAGGAAACAGCTGTCATGATGCAACTGGGGGAATCTGAAGGAGAAAACGATCAGCGTGATGGTACCAACATCAGGCCATCCGCCTCAGGGAACGCTGGCCCCAGCAGCTATGACGAAGAAGAGGAGGAGGAACAGCTGGAGTTGGAGCAGGAATTTCATGCCACCACTGACGAGGGCCAGAGTGGTGCACGTTGGACTTCCACAATTCAGCGCGAATGGTCAGCACAGCAGAAGCAGACCAGGAGGAAGGTGACGACTATGATGCATCACAACAACTATCACAACGCTCACAAGAGGATGATGAGGATTCTGGTAGGACTCTGGCACACATGGCTCAATTCATGCTAGACTGCATTGAACGTGACCCACGCATTGTGCGCATTCTGGACAACACCAATTACTGGGTTTATACCCTTCTGGATCCACGGTACAAACACAATGTTCCAAAACTGCTTGAAGAAAGAGTCAGACAGGTCAAAATGGAAGAATACCAGCAGGCCCTTGTGGAGACTTTACAGAGGAGATTGACATCCTCCCCCTCCTCTAGCCAGTTGTACGCCGACAGACTGACTTCCGCAAACCCAGGACGACCAGGAGGGCAGCAAACAACGCAAGCCGCAGCTAGTGCCCAAAAGGGAATGGTATCGGCAGTGTCCTTGGAGTGGGAAAATTTTCTGACACCCATGCAGCAGCAGCCCACTGAACAGCAAGCGTGCAGATCCACCTCCAACACCGATCGCCTGGAGAAGATGGTCAAGGACTACATGTCAGATGACGTAGCTGTGTCGAACAATCCATCTGCACCCTTCAACTATTGGGTATCGAAGCTAGACACTTGGCACGAACTGGCAATGTACTCAATAGAGGTGCTGGCTTGCCCGGCAGCCAGCGTTATGTCGGAACGCTGTTTCAGTGCTGCCGGAGGCATCGTCACAGATCGGCGTATCCGCCTCTCCACAGAAAATGCAGACCGTCTGACAAAAAATTAAAATGAATCAATCCTGGATTGGAAATGACTACGCAACACTCCAGGACCCCAACCAAGTAACATGACCAATGAACATCTGGGATGGTGTAGCGTTTCCGGTCCCTGTTTATTGAACCTCTCATCTGTATTACATTTATGACTGCATGGCGTCAAAAAGCATTGCTGCTATATCCGCACGCTTTTTGTCCCCATGCAAGGCCTGGGTTGTTGTGTCTCAAAAAGCATGGCCTTCTCCTCCTGCGCCTCCTCCTGTTCCATCACGTCTGCTGCTGCTGGGTTAGCGTTGCCGCGTGGTCCCTGTTTATTGAACCACTTATCTTTATTACATTTATGACTGCATGGCGGTACAAAGCATGCTATCCGCACGCTTCTTGTCCTCATGCAAGGCCTGGGTTGTTGTGTCTCACAAAGCGTGGCCTTCTCCTCCTGCGCCTCCTCCTGTTCCATCACGTCTGCTGCTGCTGGGTTAGCGTTGCCGCGTGGTCCCTGTTTATTGAACCACTTATCTTTATTACATTTATGACTGCATGGCGGTACAAAGCATGCTATCCGCACGCTTCTTGTCCTCATGCAAGGCCTGGGTTGTTGTGTCTCACAAAGCGTGGCCTTCTCTTCCTGCGCCTCCTCCTGTTCCATCACGTCTGCTGCTGCTGGGTTAGTGTTGCCGCGTGGTCCCTGTTTATTGAACCACTTATCTTTATTACATTTATGACTGCATGGCGGTACAAAGCATGCTATCCGCACGCTTTTTGTCCTCATGCAAGGCCTGGGTTGTTGTGTCTCAAAAAGCATGGCCTTCTCCTCCTGCGCCTGCTCCTGTTCCATCACGTGTGCTGCTGCTGCTGCTGGGTTAGCGTTGCCGGTCCCTGTTTATGGAACCTCTTATCTTTATTACATGTATGACTGCATGGCGGTACAAAGCATGCTATCCGCACGCTTCTTGTCCTCATGCAAGGCCTGGGTTGTTGTGTCTCACAAAGCGTGGCCTTCTCCTCCTGCGCCTCCTCCTGTTCCATCACGTCTGCTGCTGCTGGGTTAGCGTTGCCGCGTGGTCCCTGTTTATTGAACCACTTATCTTTATTAAATTTATGACTGCATGGCGGTACCTCATGCAAGGCCTGGGTTGTTGTGTCTCACAAAGCGTGGCCTTCTCCTCCTGCGCCTCCTCCTGTTCCATCACGTCTGCTGCTGCTGGGTTAGCGTTGCCGCGTGGTCCCTGTTTATTGAACCACTTATCTTTATTACATTTATGACTGCATGGCGGTACAAAGCATGCTATCCGCACGCTTCTTGTCCTCATGCAAGGCCTGGGTTGTTGTGTCTCACAAAGCGTGGCCTTCTCCTCCTGCGCCTCCTCCTGTTCCATCACGTGTGCTGCTGCTGGTGCTGGGTTAGCGTTACCGGTCCCTTTTCCTGGAACCTCTTCTCTGTATTACATTTATGACTGCATGGCGAAAAAAAGCATGTTACCTGTGCAAAGAAACATGACATTTTCCACATTTAAAAGACAGTTTTTCCTTTGAAACTTTACAATCAATTTTCTCAAAAACTATAAGCTCTTTTTCAAATATTTTTTTTCCTCTTGTACCCACTCCCAAGGTGCACATACCCTGCTAATTTGGGGTATGTAGCATGTAAGGAAGCTTTACAAAGCACGAAAGTTCGGGTCCCCATTGACTTCCATTATGTTCGGAGTTCGGCGCGAACACCCGAACATCGCGGCGATGTTCGGCGAACGTTCGCGAACCCGAACATCTAGGTGTTCGCCCAACACTAGACACAAGGAGGTTAATTAATTAGGTAAGGTAGGGTCTAAAACGTAACCACAGGTGGAAAAAAAAAACACTTTTTATTGTGACACTTTCAAGGAACAGCAGTCATTCACTTTTAACTGGGATACACACATGCACAGGCAGTAACGACAGGGGCGTGCGCGAGTGCGCAGCGGCTTCATTTACTGCAGGACGTAACTGTCACATCCAGTTGTTATCTCTATGCAAACAAGCCATTAAGCTCTCCGACTAAGTTAGTCTTGGAGAGGGCTGTTATCTGACTTTTATTATCTCAACTGGAAGTGAACTGTTTACTTTTTCTCTGATAGAGGAGAGGTCATTACTTCACAGACTGCTCTGAAAGAATCATTTTGAATGCTGAGTGTTGTGTAATCTGCACATATTATAGAATGATGCAATGTTAGAAAAAACACTATATACCTGAAAATAAAAGTATGAGAATATTTTCTTTGCTGCTAGTCTTCTAGAAATTATTCATAATACACAACCAATTCATTATATCATATATTTTTTTTCGCTTCAGTGTCTCTTTAAAACAGGGGTGGAGGTGCCCAATGCATAAAAGATAGGCTAATAAGCTATTAAACTTATAAACAGAGAGGGAATCTTACCTCTCTTTAAGAATTTGGAGCAGTTTATTGAAAAAAAGGTATTTTATTCAAGCACATAAAATTGACAACGCGTTCCGCGGGTACTTGCCCGCTTTTTCAGGTCAGCGAAAAAAAACCGGTGCCTTAACTGCTATGGCTGAGTAGCCAGAGAGGCGCTCATGCTTGCTATACAGCCATAGCAGTTAAGGCACCTGTTTGTTTTTTTTCACTGACCTGAAGAAGCGGGCAAGTACCTGCGAAACGCGTTCTTAATTTTATGTGCTTGAATAAAAAAAACTTTTTTCAATAAACTGCTCCAAATTCTTCAAGAGAGGTAAGATTCCCTCTCTGTTTATAAGGTTACTTGCTTATTAGCCTATCTTTTATGCATTGGGCGCCTCCACCCAGGCCCGGCCCTAGACTTTTTGCCGCCTGAGGCAATTTTCAAAGAAATCGCCGCCCCCCGCCCCCCCCCCAAGCCGTGGGTGTAGGGGACCGCCCGAGCTGGAGGGGATAGCGGGCAGGAAGGGGGTATTAGGCCTAGCGGCGGGGAGGGGGGCAGGACCCCCCCCCTCCCTCGCCTGGGTCCCCCGTCCTCCGCTCCCCTCCAGCTTTAAAAAGTTCCGTGCTGGCTGCAGCTATGTGTAAGAGGCAACGGGCGGGGATCACTCACCTCTTCCTCGTTCCAGGCCAGCCTGCGCTCCACTGACGTCACTTCCTGCTACACCGCAGGAAGTGACGTCACTGGAGCGCAAGCTGGAACGAGGAAGAGGTGAGTGATCCCCGCCCGTTGCCTCTTACACATAGCTGCAGCCAGCACGGAACTTTTTAAAGCTGGAGGGGAGCGGAGGATGGGGGACCCAGGCGAGGGAGGGGGGGGTCCAACCCCCCTCCTCGCCGCTAGGCCCAATACCCCCTTGCTGCCCGCTATTCCCTCCAGCTCGGGCGGTCCCCCACACCCACGGACGGGCGGGTGCCGCCCCCCCAGAAGCGCCGCCTGAGGCAAAAGTTTCACCCCGCCTCATGGGCGGGCCGGCCCTGCCTCCACCCCTGTTTTAAGTGTCTTGTCATACCACTTTTAGATGTGACAGTTTTTTAGTTGTCCTAAAGAACTTCTTCCGGCCAGTTCCTGTCACAGACCTGGGAAACCCGAGTGGGGAAGGTTAATTTCCCGCCTGCTCTGACGGTGGTTGCAAGGATTTGCAACCCGCCTTTGTGAGTATATACAGTATATCCTTAGCAATTTGCTTTCCTGCATCTTGCACGATTCTGCACCATTGGGCTCCTGGTCTCCTTTTGTCTTTTAAATGAACCTAGGGTTGTTATAATCACCGGAACCATTGACATAAGCTATCAGTTGTGTACAGGGCACCACACAGATCTCTTAAAATGGCACTACAGCAAAAAACTGTAAAATTTAAATATGTGCAAACATATAAAAATAAGAAGTACATTTTTTTCCCAGAGTAAAATGAGTCATAAATGACTTTTCTCCTATGTTGCTGTCACTTACAGTAGGTAGTAGAAATCTGACAGAAGTGACAGGTTTTGGACTAGTCTTTCTCTTTATAGGGGATTCTCAGGGAATATTTATTTTCAAAAGCACTTAGTGAATGGCAGTTGCTCTGTCCAACTGCCAAAAAACTTTGTAGCGAGCAGGGAAGCTGGCCAGCATCATTATTTAAATCGTTTTTCGGGAATATCTTTATAAAGAATAAAAGCCTTGCTGAGAATCCCCTTTGAAGAGATGGACTAGTCCAAAACCTGTCACTTCTGTCAAATTTCTACTGCCTACTGTAAGTGACAGCATTATAGGAGAAAAGTAATGTATGGCTCATTTTACTCTGGAAAAAAATGTACTTGTTATTTGTATACTGTTTGTTTGCACATATTTTAAATGTTACAGTTTTTCGCTGTAGTGCCCCTTTAAGTCACAGTGCTGATGAGTGCCCATTTCCAGAATCCATGGTTCTAAATGTCAATGCAATGTGTGAGCAGAGCTGCCCCTTTCTACAGCTGAAGTGTTTAACGTCATCTAGAAAGCAGCTTGTGCAATTTCACACATCAGCTTCCAGTGAGCTGCTGTACCATAGAACTGTCTCAGCTCTGTGCACATAGTCTACTTGCATAAGATGCAGTGAGGTGCAAGAAACGTCACTCTAGATAGTCCTAAGCAGAAGGAGGGGCTTTACTGATTGTAACTTCATAAATAAAATGCCTTACATTTTACACTATTTATTTATAAATTGAATTCGTTTGCCCATTATATGTCTTTCCTCATTTGATTTACATTCATAGATGTAGCACAGGAGGCAACATATTTACTGCTAGCAAAGTGCATGTGAGGGTCACACTGTAGTCACTTCCTGTCTGAGTCAGGACTGAGTCAGCCACTTACATACCTGATATTTAACTCTTTCAGGCAGAGAAAGAGAAAAAGGAACACAGCATAGTTATTTGTGTGCTAGGCACTGTATATACCCATGTCTATCTCATCATGTCACATGTCACTAGTAGAAAACTTAGGACAAGAGATAGTGATGGGGAAAAAGTGTGTAGGTGTGTGTGCTTCACCAGCCAACCATGAAGGGGTTTAAATCCCAGGTAGGAGGCCCCACAGTCATTTTGCTGGGGGGGGGGGGGGGGATGCCGTGGGCTGTTGCTGCACTCCAGTACAAACTGACAATGTTTCAACCAAAAACACTGTCACTGGTGTGCTCTTCTAAATGGGAAGGCAGTGTGCTGTTATTCTTTTACTTACAATGACTTGGAGTTCTCGAGGGCCACATAAAATGGCAAGGAGGGCCTAATTCAGGCTGCGGGCCTTGAGTTTCACCAGGGCCGGATTTGTACTTTTTACTGCCCAAGTCCCATTATCGCCAGCTGCCCCCTGGCAACAGCATCCTAAACTTCCCCCCAACACGGCAGGGATTAGATTGTAAGCTCCTCTGAGGACAGTTAGTGACATGATGGCAGGGATTAGATTGTAAGCTCCTCTGAGGACAGTCAATGAAGTGATGACAGGGATACCATTATAAGCTCCTCTGAGGACAGTTAGTGACATGATGGCAGGGATTAGATTGTAAGGTCCTCTGAGAACAGTCAGTGAAGTGATGACAGGGATACCATTAAAAGATCCTCTGAGGACAGTTAGTGACATGATGGCAGGGATTAGATTGTAAAATCCTCTGAGGACAGTTAGTTACATGATGGCAGGGATTAGATTGTAAATTCCTCTGAAGACAGTCAGTAAAGTGATGACAGGGATACCATTATTATAAGCTCATCTGAGGACAGTTAGTGATATGATGGCAGGGATTAGATTGTAAGCTCCTCTGAGAACAGTCAGTGAAGTGATGGCAAGGATACCATCATAAGCTCCCTCTGAGGACAGTTAGTGACATGATGGCAGGGATTATATTGTAAGCTCCTCTGAGAACAGTCAGTGAAGTGATGACAGGGATACCATTATAAACTCATCTGAGGACAGTTAGTGACATGGTGGCAGGGATTAGATTGTAAGGTCCTCTGAGGACAGTTAGTGACATGATGGCAGGGATTAGATTGTAAGCTCCTCTGAGGACAGTTAGTGACATGATGGCAGGGATTAGATTGTAAGGTACTCTTAGAACAGTCAGTGAAGTGATGACAGGCATACCATCATAAGCTCCTTTGAGGACAGTTAGTGGCATGATGGCAAAGATTAGATTGTAAGATCCTCTGAGAACAGTCAGTGAAGTGATGACAGGGATACCATTATAAGCTCCTCTGAGGACAGTTAGTGACATGATGGCAGGGATTAGATTATAAGGTCCTCTGAGGACAGTTAGTAACATGAATGCAGGGATTAGATTGTAAGCTCCTCTGAGAACAGTCAGTGAAGTGATGACAGGGATACCATTATAAGATCCTCTGAGCACAGTTAGTGACATGATGGCAGGGATTAGATTGTAAAGTCCTCTGAGGACAGTTAGTGACATGATGGCTGGGATTAGATTGTAAGCTCCTCTGAGAACAGTCAGTGAAGTGATGACAGGGATACCATTATAAACTCCTCTGAGGACAGTTAGTGACATGATGGCAGGGATTCGATTGTAAGCTCCTTGGTGAGCAGCACAGTTGGTGAGTGATAGGCAGCTGTTGTTAGCCACCAACCGCTATGTGAGATCTCTTTGAAGCAGGGCGAATGTTCGGCAGAGCTAATTGCAACTACGGCCCGCCCCTTGCTTTCCTGGGGCTCTAGGCCATGGCCTTTGCGGCCTTGCCTGGAATCTGGCCATGAGTTTGACACCTGTGATCTAGACTAGTCTCTCTACTACTTAGGTAAGTATCTAACTTTTCCTTCACAGGTTTGCTGTAAGGATGCCATAGTATACATTGATTTTTTTCCAGCGGATTTGATCACATTCTGATCCGTGTTGTAATTTTACCCATGTATGACTAGTTTTAGGGACAGATTTAATAGAAGCTTGTTTGGCTGATGACTATTCATTTGCGATGGCTGTGATTAATTACAACAAAGGTAGCCATAAATCAGACTGTACTTTGCTAATGAATTAATTTGCTTGTGAAAGGCTTTTTTAGAAAGCGAAACGGGATGTAAAAAGCAATATCAGCTGTCACTGAAAGCATCTATTATCTCCACAGATTTGCATATTATTATAGGTCAGGGCTGCCTCATGCTCAGACAAGCCTGTATTACATACACTTCACATAATGACAAATGCTAATTAACGGTTTTGTTCTTTGAACAATTAGGGTTAAAGAGCATGTGTGCGCCAACACCAGTGAAATCATTCCATAAAGTGCTATGAGCGGGAATTCTGCCAGTTTCCTTTATGTAAAATATTGTATTCCATACTGCTGTGTTACACATGAATACATGCTGTGGTGATCTGGTGAGATTAAGATGTTTTATTTCCCAGGCCCAACTATGGCAGGTTCCACTCCCACGTATGTATTTGTACGCTGCCGGTGAGCTGGGCGCAAGTTGAGATGAATAACCGCTCACCCTGCTGCCGCTCAAATCTGGCATAAAATACTATTCCCGCTAGAGTCATCGCAACTCAGAGGGAGATGTAATTGGGGGTCCGGCAATTGCCAGAACTCCAAATTATCTTTGCATGCCCTCCCATTATAACATTAGTGCTACGGTGTTCCCTAGTTTTGGTGCTCAGGCCGTGCATCGAAGCCACCAGCTTTGCCTCCTCCTCCTCCACATGGTATCAGGATTAGGGGCAGAATAATAGCCTCCGCAACCCCTTGCATTGGGGGGAGGGGTCGCAGTCCTGGGGTGCAGAGAAATGTGGCATGGGTACTTCATACTATATCATATTCTGGTGGTGGGACAGGTTTTCTTCACTTCCTCTTTAGTGTAGCCGCAGTGCAGCCAATCACCTAGCAGCTCACAAGTGTCTCTCACTGTCTCTTTCTCCTTCCTTCTCTCTTATGTGTGCTCTTTCTCTCCATCCCCCTCTCATCTCTCTTTCTCATTCTCTCTTTTCTCTCCTCTACTTTCTCTCTCCATTCTCTCTTGCTGTATTCTTTCTCCCTCCTCTCTCTCTCTTTCTCTTAAGGGCACACTGCAGGGCGTCTGAATCGCTACAGAGCAGTCAAGTGCTTTGGATACATAGCTACTCTGCTCACATAGCACTCAGACCACCCCCTCTGGCCCTTCTCCACTGTGGTCTACTCGGGTGTATACGCCTACTCTATGTTTATGCTGTACCTATTTATATTTTACTGTTTACCGTACCATCACAGACCCTTTATGTGCCAAAAATAATGCCGGGTGCAGCTCACCTTGTGCTAGGCAAAATCAACGGATTCTGATTCTAAAAAATATGGCAGTCAGAAAAGAATGTGTAAGATCTCAACAGAATGAAAAAGCTCTAATCCAACATTCTGGGTACCAAAACCCAGTTCTTCATGGTAGAGCTTCTATCCAGATACAACCACTGAACACTGATGTTGCATGTTGTTGACATGGGTAGGCCCCCCATGAAAGTTGGGTACTTCACCCCGTGTGTTCAGTATTTTCTAACAGCTGCACAATGAACGTAGATGCTTGTGCTCAGAGCTGTACAGAAACATAATGATCAGCTTGGACAACCATATACCTGTCATGATGTATGTTGTAACTTGATAATATTCTCTGACTCTGAAAATGACCACATGTAAGTGTCGAATGTGTTTATTACGGTGATGCAAAGACCTTTTCATTTTGCTGATGCTTCTGTTCCACATCACCATTGCCCATACATATTTATACTCCAGTTCATCAGTTTTGTTGATCTCTAGAGGAACTATGGGAATGAAGAATTAATAAAAGCTGAACAGAGCAATCCTCGAGCTGATACAGGTCTAGCATATGTCAGTCATGAAATGATATAGGTTACACAGGATAGATGAAATGAACAGATAATCTATAGCAGCCGTTTAATATTAAAGGGTAAATATTTTTCATAGATATGTTCTTCTTGCTTTTGTATATTCTGTGCTTGAAGTGTGTGGCATTATTTGTATTCATCAGTTGCGCTCCATTCTATTATTTGTAATCCTTGTTTGAGTCGCTTCGTTTGCGATGTGTTCATATGAGACAAGTTTCCCATGAGCTCTGGTTTCAAGGTTTGCCGTCAAGACCAATCTATGGTGCCAGCTGTGACTCCACCAGCTGCTGTCCCAGGCCTGTTTCTGTAGGACTTTCAACTGGCCTCCTGTGCTGATCAGGGCCAGTTTAAGCGGCATTTGTGTCACCAGGAGAGGTTTGGGGGGGAGGGTTGGGCGAATGCCCTTTGCTTCAATGGCAGTGCTGACCCTGGTCCTGATCTTTAGGCTCCACTAGTACCTAAGCTACTCTTAGTAGTCATGATTGTGAATCAATAGTTCGCGGTGAGCCTCATTGACTTTCATGGCAGGGCGAACTTCTGAGACCTTCAGGGCATAGATGATCGTAATCAGTAAAATTACGATTTCACAAAATTTTGCATACATTTTCGCAATTACGCCTATACGTAATTACGATTTGCAAACTAAATTGATTTCATAGTCATTCATAATTTTGCATTAAAATTCGCGTAATTTTTAGCGAAATTCCACGTAATTTTTTGCAAAATTTCATGTAATTTTGTGCCGACTTTGGAGGTTAATAGCAAAGCCCCCATACAAGCTATTGACACCAAAATTGCTACCTATGTTAAAGCGATTAGTGGGTACAAGGGAAAAAAATAATTATCCAAATAGACAATATAGTTTTTGAGAAAATCGATTTAAAAATGCAAAGAAAAAATGGTTTTTACACTTAGAAAAAATGACAGTTTAAAAACCATTTTTCTTTGCATTTTTAAAATCGATTTTCTCAAAAACTACAATGTATTAAAATTGTACCCAATATTCTCTTTAACATATGTACTAATTTTGGTAGCAATAGCACATATGGGGGCTTTGCTATTAACTGCCAAAGTCGGCACAAAATTTCGCGAAATTGCGCCCGAATTACACAAAAAATATTTATTTATTTATTTATTTATTTGTTGTATTTATAAAGCGCCAACATATTATGCAGCGCTGGACATTAATTTAGGTTACAGACAATATTTAGGGGTGACAAACAGCAATATGACAATACAGGAATACAAGAAAACCAGATCACACAGCACAGTATGAGTACAAGGTAATGCTTAGTCAGTCACTGGATGGGAGCATGGAGTTAGGCAAGTTAGGTTCACTCAAATGCATAGCATGGGTGCACAGTAATAGAGGTGCATGATCAGGTAGGACACAAAAGGAGTGAGGACCCTGCCCAAAGGCTTACAATCTAGAGGGAGAGGTAGGGACACGAGAGGTAGGGGACCAGAGTTCGGCTGTGGGTTTAGAGCAATTGTGAGGGGTGGTAGGCAAGAGTGAAAAGGTGAGTTTTGAGGGCCTTCTTGAAGGTGTTGAAGGAGGGGGCTGCCCTAATGGGTGGAGGTAGGGAGTTCTATAGTGTCGGAGCGGCTCTTGAGAAGTCTTGGAGGCGTGCATGGGACTGGGTGATGCGGGGGACGGTCAGGCGAAGTTCATTGGAGGAGCGGAGTGAGCGGCTTGGTGTGTATCTCTGAGTAAGATCAGAAATGTAGGTTGGACAGGTTTTGTGGATGGATTTGTAGGTCAGACACAATATCTTGAATCTGATTCTGGACTGGATAGGAAGCCAGTGGAGGGATTCACGGAGGGGAGCCGCCCTGGTGGAGCGATGGGAGGAGTGGATAATTCTGGCAGCCGCATTCATGATGGACTGCAGTGGGGCTATTCGGGTCTTAGGGAGTCCAGACAGAAGGGCATTGCAGTAGTCGAGGCGGGAAATTATGAGGGCATGGATGAGGAGTTTGGTGGTGGCAGGGGTCAGGAAAGGGCGAATGTTACAGATGTTACGAAGGTAGAAGTTGCAGGACTTTGTGAGGTTTTGGATGTGGGGAGTGAAGGAGAGTGCGGAGTCCAGGGTGGCACCTAGACAGCGGGCTTGAGAGGTAGGGTGAATAGTAGTGTGGTTAACAGTGACCTGCACATCTGGGAGGTCCAGGGATGACCAGGGTGGGAAGATCATAAATTCCGTTTTGTCTAGATTTAGTTTTAGGAACTGTCACGATTCCGCGAACGCCATTGCGGCAAGCGCATGTAATTGCGCACAAAATCGGTTCTGGAGTACCCCTTTAAATGCATTAGCCTGCTTTTAGAAAAAAATGAGTGTTCTTCCAGCTCACCAGCCCTGCAATGAGGAATGTGAGTGCTTATTTACACTTCCTGACGATCCCCAATAAAACCCAAGAAACCAGAGCATTCACATAGCTCACAGATCTACTACGAAGAATTGCTGATAAGAAGCAGGATACAGGAACGCATTGTAAAATCATTAGGTGACATTCCTGCCTGTCTTGAGAACACCCAGAGACATGTCTCTGGCTTAATGAGCTTTTGATATCTCATTTCATAGTAGTCCATAATTCGATGGATATTGCGGAACCGTTTGGGCCCAGCGGTCCACAACTCACAGTACGCCATGCGAATAGAGCAGCACACCTTCTGAGACGTTAACCGACCACCTAGTCATCTCACAGCCTGAGATATCTATTACATAGGCAGGGAAGGTGGCACTCCAAGCGAGTTTGATATCGATTGGTTCAGCGCATGCTGACGGAATGTAAAATGTTGGGTTTTATATGATATGTCAGATATCCGCTGAGTTATGGCATACTTGGAGAAACTGCCAATTCTGTCCCTCAGACAATAGGGGCGGACTTCAGCAGCCTGAGGTCAGATTGTTAAGCAGGGAAACATCTCCTTTTACAACTCCACCCCCTGGCAGAGAAAGAGCTAAAACTGACTGACACTCAGCCTGGAGGGAGAGTCTTTTGCCCAGCCATCCTGTACCATCACGGATTTGGGCTGGATGATAAAAGGATTAATACCTATTCCACAGAACTTTCCAGAATTGGACTATATATCTCTGTGGGACCTACCGCAAAGGACACGGTAACTTGACAAACTGCTCAGACTGTAATCAGCTATTATTTTCATATTGAACTCTTATTATTTCTGTATCAAATTGTTTCTATTGCTATATTTTGTTTTGCATTATTTCTTTAAATAAACGATTTAAAAATCGTTCGTCTAAGTGCTGTTCTGAAACAAATCTCCGCCAAAAGAATTCACATCTTCAGAGAGACATGTTACCATAACTGTTTTGATATTAAATATTGTTAGTTTCGCTATCTCTAGAAAGGTTGTCTAATTAACCCTTTTTTCTACAGGATTTAGCTAGAGTTAGAATTAGCGCATTCGCACGCTTTTATTGCGGATTGGTGGCAGCGACCTGGCCTCTATATGAGAGCACAGATTGTATCGATTGTATATACAATCGAAATTGGACTGTGTGTGGACTCACCAACCAATCCAAAAGGTTACTTTGCCTGCAGTTCTGACTGTCTTCAGGATTCCCTCAGGGTCTGAGGCTTTATGGTAAACTGCAGCAAAGGGAACAGGAATTGGTGGGTGACTGTGCATACATCACAGGAACCTAGCGGACATCCAGGAGGAGATGGCAGATAGGCAGGAGGAGACCTTGTCCATGGTAGTGGTGGATATGTCAGGGGTGTGGAGATAGATTTGGGTGTCATCTGCATACAGATGATAGTTAAAACCCATGGAGGAGATAACCTTGCCAATGGAGGATGTGTATAGGGAGAACAGTAGGGGGCCAAGGACCGAGCCTTGGGGGACTCCCACTGAGAGGTGGTTGGGGGTGGACGAGGACTCATTGAAGGAGGTCGTGAAGGAGCGGTTGGAGAGGTAGGATGAAAGCCAGGTCAGGGCGAGATCGTGAATGCCCATGGATTGGAGGGACTGGAGGAGTAGGGGATGATCTACTGTATCAATAGCTGCTGAAAGGTCAAGGAGGAGGAGAATGGTGTATTTACCTTCAGCTTTAGCTAAGGCAAGGTCATTGACCACTTTGGTGAGAGCCGTTTCGGTTGAGTGGGCAGGCCGAAATCCAGATTGCAGTGGGTCTAGTAGTGAGTTGGCATTGAGGTACTGGGTGAGTTTTGAGGCGAAGGGGAGGAGGGAGATCAGGCGGTAGTTGGAGGGTAGCGAGGGGTCGAGGGAGGGTTTCTTGAGCAGAGGCAGTACAGTGGCCTGCTTGAAGTCTGAGGGGAAGGTGCCTGTGGATAGGGAGAGGTTAAACATGGTAGTGAGGACTGGGACCAGATCCGTGAAGTGAGGCTGAAGTAGATCAGAAGGGATAGGGTCAAGGGGGGAGGTAGTGGAATGGGAAGTCTGCAGTAGGTGGTTGACCTCCTCAGTGGTAGTAGGCGTGAAGGAGGTGAGGGGAGGATAGGGTGGAGAAGGAGTAGGTTGTGAGCAGGTGGGAGGTAAAGATTGAAGATTGGATATTTCCTGACGGATGGAGACTATTTTGTTGGTGAAGTGGGTGGCTAAATCTGTGGCAGAGAGGGAGGAAAC